>NC_072769.1:38199691-38384576 GCF_022539595.1 Amphiprion ocellaris
TTTTGGTTAGAATTGACACAGGTGTTTCCCAAAAGATAATGAGATGATGTACAAGAGATATCATTATGGAAAAAATAATCTCTCAGCTTCTATTTACATTTAAAAGTAACGTTAAGTCAAAATTTGCTAGGGGTATGAATAATTTCGAGCTTGACTGTACATACATGTAAGTAAATTGCATTACTTAAAGCAACATCTATTCCTCGTGACATAAGTGGGAGGATGTTGGTCAGGGTTCAGCAAGCTCCAAACGAACTACAGCAGTAAAAGGTGGGGTAAAAAGTGTCCGAACGGGGAGACAAACGCTTTGAAGTTTATTGATAGCTTGCATTGAAAAGTCTTATTTCAACGTTTTTCTTTTACCTTTAACTCAGTGCTTTAGTTATCTTATTGCACTGCTTGTGTGTCTTCAGTCTGCTGGTGTAGGAGCTAGAACAGCAAACATCCGTATTTGCTTTGACAAAAGATCTATTTTTATGTTCATGCATTAGGATGTGTTGGTGGCATTAATGGACAGAATGTCAGTTTCGCAGTGATCCATTACAGCGACTTAGTGTATGAGTGTGGTAAATGGTTTTTCTGGCCACAAGACCACCAAGAGAAGAATTGATAAATATGTAAAACCCAACAGTACACCCAATGTGTAAAAACTCTATAGTCGACACACAGACGGCATACACCACCACCCTAAAAACTCCCAAGTAGGGCAGGGTGGAGACAAGACCTTTACTTCCATTGCAGCATAAGTCATCCAATCTCACAATCCTCCCCCATGACACCAATCACGACTCCTCATCCTCCCTAAAGGGTGATACGCCTCTTTATCAGAAAACTTCCTGACTCCAGCTGCACCGAGTCTCTCACTCTCACTTAAACTTCAACCCTCCAGGGCCTCAGAGGGCAGGGTGGGTGACTCTTGTGTCCACCAGCGCCACCGAAACCTTAGCGAGTTCTCTTTGATGCAACGTGGTGGTCTGATGGAAGAATTTCTGAAGATGTAAGGTTTGTGACGGCGGCGATGTGCAGGTTGCAGGCTTGTTGCATCATGTGTGCTGCTCTCTGAAGGTTGGGCAGACGCTCAGGGATGGATTTTAAAAAAGGCTCTGAGCCAAGCAAACGCCTTTCCTGTTGTTGGGTGCATCTGTCTTACAGCCCCCTTCCACCCACACTGTCTGCTACAGGGTGGGAACGCTGCTCATACATATGGGGAACTGAATGATTGTGTGTGTGTATATGAGTGGCAAAATAGTGTACAGAATGGAAGGATGGAGGGGAGGAAACTAGCAAGTAGTTATAGAACGGGAAGAGGAATAAGAATGGAATAAAGAGGAATGAAAAAAAGACGAAGAAAGAAATGGGCAAATGAATTGAGGGCAGGTAGCCAAAAGAAAGCAATATGAAATCAATATGAAAGTTGGGGAAGGAAGAAAAGATGGTGAGATGTAATGTAAGCAAAAGGAATGAATGATGGGGCCCTGGTGGGAAAAGGGTTCATGGCGCCAACCAACCGCAATGTCACCAGTTTGAGTCCGACTAGAAACACTGATTTTTCTCTCATTTCATGCCTTTAACTCTCTAGTGGATGAACAGAAGGGAAGAAAGAATAGCAGTAAAAGTAAAAGTGATCCATAAAAAAGAGGGAAAACAATGGAAGATAGAAAGATGAAGAAAAGCGTTACAAAGCAAAAAAAGCAAAGAATGTTGCAAAGAAAGAAAAGCAAAAGGAAAGAATGGTAGATGAAACAAACATTCAAAAGGTAAGAAGGAAGAAAGGGATTTTAAAAAGAAGGAGTGAGGATGGATTTAAGATATGAAAGAATTAACGAAGGAAAAAAATAGGATGGAAACAAAGGGGAGTAAGCCAAGAAGTAGGGAAGAAAACGATGCCAGAATATAAGGAATGACAGAAAGAAAGAAATGCAAAAAAGAGAGAAAAAAATGAAGGAAATAAACAATGGCAGCAATAAGGAGTGAAGGCCAGAAAATGTAGCAGAGAAAAAGATGACAGAGTGACAGAAGCCAGGAAGAGAAAAACACGAAAGACGGGAAAAAAGAATAGGAGGAAGACAGCAAAGTTAAAAAATTGCATGAAGTTTGTAAGAAGTGAAAGAAAGAAAGAAGCAACATAAAAGTGGTGCTGTGTAGTTGGAAACGGGGCGTGGGGGAGCTCTGTTATGACTCCCCTCTTGCTCCTCATCACTCTCCTCCTCCTCCTCGTACCTCCAGCTCTGCTGTGGTCCTCAACCTGAAACCCCGCTGAAGCCCCCTGTGTGGCTGCTGGCCTCAGCCCTCCGTTGTCTCCATACTTTCCCTGCTGTTTGTACATGATGGGTTCAGTGGGTTCAGCCCAGCTATAAAAGCACCACTCCCCCTCTTTCTCCCCTGCGGCACAGGCAGGAGTTAGCAGGCCTCATATGGGAGGAGGAGGGGGGAGGAGGGGGGAGGAGGAGGCCTCCCTGGTTCTCCTCTTCTCCATAACTCCTCTCCTCTCCCTACTTGGCTCCTCAGCTGGTTGCGGTAACGTTTTCAGGCCCAGCCCTGGACCAGACATTCATTTTTCTCCTCTTAGTTTCAAACCACTAACTAACCACTGACTCCCTGCATCCCCCTCCCTCCCTCCCCCCTCCTCCCCCATCTCAGGAATGTCTTATTCACCTCCTCTCTCTGTCTCCCCTCTCCCTGATTCTTACATGCTAAAAGCTCACATGCATTGGTGCCAACATCTGCAAATAAACAGGCCGAATGCGCTCACATGCTCCGAGTACGCACACACACACACACACACACACACACACACACACACACACACACACACACACACACACACACACACACACACACACACACACACACACACACAGCGTTACCTTTCGCCAGCGCGCCGACACAATCCAGTAAATACACGTGCACGCACACATTTTGACACACAAAAGGCCCCCCATCAGTATGTGCCGACCACCTGTGAGGGTACACACACATCCATAAACCTCCCTTTCTTCTCCCTCTCTTTTCCATTATCCTCCAGAGAGCCCAGCGCCGGGGCCTTCGCTTCCAAACCAAACATAGACCAAATTCCGAAAACCCCAACTCGACACCCGCCCCCCCCGCTCCCTCCGTCTCTCCCCTTCATATTCTCCTCTCCCCTCCCTCCCACTCGCTGCCTCTCTCTTTCTTTTGGGTCTGTGTTTGAGGAAGGAGGCAAACGGAGCGCTGGCCTCGTGGAAGAAGAAGGCCTGGCACAGAGAGAGGGAGTGAGCTGTGAGGGGAGACAGAGAGGAGAGAAGGATAAAGAAAGAAAGATGTCTGCTAGAGGTTGGGAATTATGATTGTGAAGGGGGATCAATGCTGATGGGCGTGGGATCACAAACTGGGCTTCTCCTGTGTTCCAGTGGCCCGTCGATGTTAACTACAATGGAGAGACTGTTTACTCCTTTTTTCTTGTGGCTACTTCAGCGATGGTGAAATTTGCTTCGATGTCAGTCTCAACAACTAGTTTTCAGCTCCACTACAAGACTCTCACTTAGAAAGACGAGGAAAATGTTGCATTTGTTTCAACAAGACACCCCGTTGATCCCCGTTAAAGCAATACCTACCAATAAAAGTAATATACTGAAACAAATGACACTTAAAACATCTTGTTATCGTTTTCAGAATTTAAATAAGTTTTAAAAACAGGTGAGTCACATGAAAAAAATGTGTGCAGCCCTACATTTATCACGAATCATCCTAATAAAAAAAAAGAAACTTCAAGGATTCTGGATTAGATGTAAATGATTTAATCTGCAATGCAACATTTTGTCATTAACATATCTGAAAACTAGTAGGCCAGTTTTATATATCTTGTTGTCTTTTGTGCATTTACTCTAGTGCTGAGCTTTCATTTTGCCATCTTTACCTGTCTCAGATACACGGTGAACATCCGATGATACGTCAGCGAGTTGAAAAGGAGTTGTTATTTTCATTCTGTTGTTTGTGTTGTGCAGTCGTGATGAATCAGTTATTTTAGTTTGCCTGTTCTGACCACAGAGAGCAGCGCTGGGTAGTGATGTGCTCGTTAAGGTTTTTTTTAGTACCCTCACCTGAAAGCCTATCCACATCTCCCAACCCACAAAAATGTGTTAATCAACCACCACATCCTGATCGCACATGTAGCCGCTGTTGCAGGAAGCTTTATTCATACCTGCCACATTTTTATTTCTACATTTCCATTTAATTGATAGCCAGTGTTTGACACAGAGAGTGACAGATTAAGGGAAAGAGATAGCGGGAGTTGGATGTTATGTTATTTATACTCGTCAAATGCTGCATTGTCACCTTTAAACTGCCTGAACCCACACTTTTTCTGTTAAGTTTGCCTAAATTCACACAAGTCAACTTATGTTTGCTGCACTCTGGGAGTCAATCTCCACATTACAAGTGCTGGACTACTGCATCAATCACCACACATTTTAGCTGCAGTAGCTCTTTAGGTGGTCATGAGTGAGCAATTAATATGATATTAGTTAACGTTACATACAGCTATTTTGTCTGAGTGTATGATAGAATGTGAATATACATTCTGTTGGAGTCATGTCATATTTTCATATCTGCCGTTGTGTTGAAAACAACAACCTCCAGGATCACTTGCTACTTCATCACAACATCAAACTACATTTACATATTGGCTTTTTTGCCGATAACCGGTATGCCAATATTGTCCAACTCTGAAATTCCGATTCTGATATCAACCGATACTGATACCGATACCAATATATGTGGGCTTGGAAATAATTCCAAACCACAGACATATTGTTAGTCAGGCACAGCAAGCTTGTTACTGCAGCCACACTTGCAGGGCTTAAAGTGAAAAATAATCCTAAACCTGAACTTTTTTTTGCTTTTGGACGGGGCTCGGTGTACAATTTAGCTAACTAATAAGAAATTAAGATTCTTATTCTTTCCAAACTCAGACTACAGATTATAATAATACCAAAAACGGTGAGTAGGTAGGTTTTAATTTAAGACCCCTAATGGCAGAAATTACACACTGTACATTTAAGAAGTCTTGTTTAATCCTCTGATGTCTAATATTCTCTTTGCTATTACCGTTTTTAAAGTGTTATTAAAGTGAAATGTTTGAAACAACGCCTACTATTAGCAGGCATCAAAAATTTGCCTGTCAAATATGACAGCAGTGCTTACTTTTTCACATGACTATAATTCCTTAATATATGGTGCTGCTTGTTGGTCTGCTGCTGTAGCTGCTAAGCTAAATGTTGGTCACAATAATGGCTTGTAACTGCTAGTTAGCCGGTGAGCTAACTTGGCTGCAACCAGAAAATAAATAAATGCAAATTCGTGAGGGGATGCATTTGTGGTAAATGCTGTTTTGTATCAGCTTTGTCAACACTGTTTGTAGACAATAGTGTGAATTTTAAAGGCACTACAGAATTAGAAAGAATTTACTCTCTCCTGGAAGGAAACAGCTCATCACTACTGCGCCTTCAAAACTTGTTAAAAATATTTTTTGGTGAGTTCTGGGCCCTTAAACTAACATGTCATAACTCTATTTGTATCCATCCATCCATCCATTATCTATACACCGCTTAATCCTCACTAGGGTCATGGGGGGCTGGAATCTATCCCAGCTGACTCAGGTGAAGGCAGGGGACACCCTAGACAGGTCACCAGTCTGTCACAGGGCTACATACAGAGACAAACAATCACTCACACATTCACACCTACGGGCAATTTAGAATGATCAATTAACCTCAGCATATTTTTGGACTGTGGGAGGAAAGTGCTAACCACTACGCCACTGTGCAGCCCACTCTATTTGTATATTATGAATAATGTATTAAACAATGAATTCAAGTCAACTTCTAACTTTTAACTTCTTTCTCTTGTTATCACCTTTGTTTCCAACTATATTTCCTGCTGTTTGTCCTAATGCATCTATTTTGTCGCTTCCTAGTAACTGCTGTTTCTGTATTGACATTAGCTGTGGATAGATGCTCTTTTTCAGCTGCCTGTATATACACACATCTGTCTCATTCTCTTTGAACACCAGGAGGGAATTTCTGCAAATGTGAAACAAACGTTCACTTGTAATTTGGGATGAACTGTTTAGATTTTAGTGGTCAAAGGTCGAAGGTCACTGTTTCCTCACAAAACATGTTTTAACTCAAGAGTTCACGTTAATTATGACACAATTTCACACAAACGTCTAACAGGTTAAAATAATGATGTGGTGACATTTTATATCCAAAAGGTCTAAGCTAAAGTCTCGACAGACAGGGGTGTAAACTGCAATTTGAGTGGCAGGTGGAGGCTTACAACTGTGAGGCATAAAATGTAGTCTAACCTTAACCTTAAGGTAGTAAATCACTACTCTGTTTTGGTTTCAGATTCAGTCCCAGTTGGGTTCAATGATTTCACAGAAATCAGCATGAAATCCATAGGTTTTCTTCACCAGTGTTTTGAAGCCAATTTAGTGATGGAACTTGGAAGGACACTGTACCATTAACTTACCTGTGCAGCAGCTTCCATCTTTCTGAAAAGTGGAAAACTTCTAAGGTGGTTTGACTGTGAAACTCTCCAGTGAAATGTGTACAAATTGGAGATTTTTCTTTTTTCAAATGGCATTTAATGCCTATGCTAATTGCCACATCTACAGAACTCTGAATGTCTGTTAGCATTAAAATGGTATTAATTCTCCCTGCTTAAGTCTCTGCTGACTTTTTTCCAGCTCATTACTCTGTTATTTTACGGAGCCTTTTTCCTTTCCCTCCCTCTTTGTTTCCCCACTGAGAATGAGAGGAACGGCCTACAGTACAGCTGGGATTGGTTATTATTTACTGGCTTGGCACACGCAAACACACACACACACACACACACACACACACACACACACACACACACACACACACACACACACACACACACACACACACACACACACACACACACACACACGTTGGAAACAAATTGGGTGAATCTGCTCTGCACGTAGGAATGTGAGGCACATGTGTTTGTGTGTTTTAGGTCTGGATGACAGAGCTGAGGGAACGAGAGAATGATGCTGAGAAAGAAAGACAGACTGGAAAAAAGACAAAGAAAAAAGAGATGTAATTTAAAAAAGAAGAGAAGGAAAATAAGTGATTTAAACAGAGACTGATTTCTGGGATCCAGTCTGCTCTTGGCCTTGTGTGTCTCGCCTGACAACGAGGTTTAAAAACACTTTTCTCCTTTAGTCTTTCTGTCTCTCTCCACTAACTCCCCTCCTTCCTTTCTCTGTCTTTCATTTCCTGATGTGCCTTCCCTTTTTCGTTCTCCCTCGTCATATTTTCAGCACAGCTCGCAATGTACGCGCTCATTCTCTTTCAGCAACCCCGGACTTCTTCCATCTCATCCTCCTCTCCATCTTTAGTCTTTCTCTTACCCTTTGCTCCTCGGAGGGATGGCGGGGGATGAAAGGGAAGGGGAGGGATCTGTTGCTCCGCTGATGGTGAGGAATTACAGGGAGGGAAAGAAGAGAGGAGAAGTGAAGAGGTTTCTGTGTTGACCTTGTCCCGCTGCCAAACGGTGGGATGGTGGTGTTGCAAGGGTTGTGGGTGGGGGTTCTGAGTGGGAATAGACAGAGAGAGAAATAAATGAAGGGAGAAACAGAGGAGACTTGGGGGGGGTCTACTGTTATGGAAGGAAAAAATTAGGAGAATGAGCAAACAACCTCAAGCAAACATCTAACATGATTAAACTGCTTAAAAACAAGGATCTGAGCTTGAAGGAGAACACGTGACAACAGAAATAAACAGAGACATGCCATCCTCCCTCCCTGCCTCACCCCCTGTGGTGGAACTGCTGTGATCTGTTTAGTGTCTTGTCATTTTCTTGTCTTTCATGATGTTGCAGGGCCAAAAGTGTTTGGGTTGGTGTCCTTCCCATACTCCTCATTTCTACTCTGTGGCACTGTGATGAAGTTGTATGAATTAATCTCCTAAAACAGTTTCAGGAATGTAGCGATTTTCTATTCAAAAAAATCCTTTTGACCCTAGAACAAGAGTCAGAAGTTGCTTCCATTTACCCTCACCCCACCCATCCCCTGCCTGGTTCTGTTCTGCTTCCTGTTAAAGGGGAGTTTTTTCTTCCCACTGTCGGCACCGAAATGCCCAAACGGAGTCTTTGGATTTGTTTCTCTCTGTAGTTTTTGAGGTTCATGAGGCAGATGGAGAGGGATGAGCTCACAAGGTCTGTTAGCATTAAAACATTAGTTTCAAAACTGCACAGTATCTACTATACATTTATTTTAGACCATCCAACCATCTCTGGCTCATGGACTATAATATCAACCCACCTGTTACTCAACACAGCCGTGCCCTTAATTAATGAGGAACTTTAGGTCTTGACACAATTGTTGGAAACAAATTGGGTGAATCTGCTCTGCACGTAGGAATGTGAGGCACATGTGTTTGTGTGTTTTAGGTCTGGATGACAGAGCTGAGGGAACGAGAGAATGATGCTGAGAAAGAAAGACATACTGGAAAAAAGACAAAGAAAAAAGAGATGTAATTTAAAAAAGAAGAGAAGGAAAATAAGTGATTTAAACAGAGACTGATTTCTGGGATCCAGTCTGCTCTTGGCCTTGTGTGTCTCGCCTGACAACGAGGTTTAAAAACACTTTTCTCCTTTAGTCTTTCTGTCTCTCTCCACTAACTCCCCTCCTTCCTTTCTCTGTCTTTCATTTCCTGATGTGCCTTCCCTTTTTCGTTCTCCCTCGTCATATTTTCAGCACAGCTCGCAATGTACGCGCTCATTCTCTTTCAGCAACCCCGGACTTCTTCCATCTCATCCTCCTCTCCATCTTTAGTCTTTCTCTTACCCTTTGCTCCTCGGAGGGATGGCGGGGGATGAAAGGGAAGGGGAGGGATCTGTTGCTCCGCTGATGGTGAGGAATTACAGG
This sequence comes from Amphiprion ocellaris, assembly GCF_022539595.1. Taxonomy (NCBI): domain Eukaryota; kingdom Metazoa; phylum Chordata; class Actinopteri; family Pomacentridae; genus Amphiprion; species Amphiprion ocellaris. Next base: position 38,208,630 of record NC_072769.1, read on the forward strand.
GAGGGAAAGAAGAGAGGAGAAGTGAAGAGGTTTCTGTGTTGACCTTGTCCCGCTGCCAAACGGTGGGATGGTGGTGTTGCAAGGGTTGTGGGTGGGGGTTCTGAGTGGGAATAGACAGAGAGAGAAATAAATGAAGGGAGAAACAGAGGAGACTTGGGGGGGGTCTACTGTTATGGAAGGAAAAAATTAGGAGAATGAGCAAACAACCTCAAGCAAACATCTAACATGATTAAACTGCTTAAAAACAAGGATCTGAGCTTGAAGGAGAACACGTGACAACAGAAATAAACAGAGACATGCCATCCTCCCTCCCTGCCTCACCCCCTGTGGTGGAACTGCTGTGATCTGTTTAGTGTCTTGTCATTTTCTTGTCTTTCATGATGTTGCAGGGCCAAAAGTGTTTGGGTTGGTGTCCTTCCCATACTCCTCATTTCTACTCTGTGGCACTGTGATGAAGTTGTATGAATTAATCTCCTAAAACAGTTTCAGGAATGTAGCGATTTTCTATTCAAAAAAATCCTTTTGACCCTAGAACAAGAGTCAGAAGTTGCTTCCATTTACCCTCACCCCACCCATCCCCTGCCTGGTTCTGTTCTGCTTCCTGTTAAAGGGGAGTTTTTTCTTCCCACTGTCGGCACCGAAATGCCCAAACGGAGTCTTTGGATTTGTTTCTCTCTGTAGTTTTTGAGGTTCATGAGGCAGATGGAGAGGGATGAGCTCACAAGGTCTGTTAGCATTAAAACATTAGTTTCAAAACTGCACAGTATCTACTATACATTTATTTTAGACCATCCAACCATCTCTGGCTCATGGACTATAATATCAACCCACCTGTTACTCAACACAGCCGTGCCCTTAATTAATGAGGAACTTTAGGTCTTGACACAATTTAATCAGTTGAGTTATATAAAAATTCACCCCTTGTACAGCTGTCATGAACAGGAAAATTAGCTGTGGAGTATCAGGCTGTAAACAAGTTTATTTCTGAAGTAAAGTTGGCCATTTTTATATGGAGGTCTATGAGGACTGAGTGGCCTTTTTTCAGCCTGCCTCAAGTGGACATTTAAAGACACTGTTTTTGGCAGTTTCATTTTGGCTTTGATTTTCAGGCCCCAGAACTTGATTTGGACCAACAGAGTGATTTTTATGTCAACCACCGTGCACAGATGTTACTGAATGAGGCCCTGGTTTGCATGTCTCTCTATGTGATGAGGTTTTATGTACTGGGATTTGCATTCACACTTATCTGTTACAGATTTATATGTTGTTCAACTTCAAATAGGAAAATTTAACTTTGCATGTGCTGCTATTTATATCTACCATTGACATATTTTTTTTCCCCAAATGCCATGAAAATTAATACTTTCAGACTGACTGACAGGTATTTGTTAAACCTCAACGGGCACAATGAACAAAAAATTTGGTCAACAATTACAGGAAATCATTGTTCCAGATCAAGGCACCAAGAATATTTTCCAGGTAACCACTAGAACAGAACTAAGTGAATGTTGAAAGTTTAAAGCAGCTATAATTCATCTTTGGGACCCTCTTTAAACACAAAAACTGCCATTAATCACTATGTAAAGTTACTATAAACAGGAGTAACATGAGCCAAGTACAGGACTGAAAAAATCAAGTTCATTATTCATTCTATTTCAGCTATATCACTGTAACTTTTTTCAATACTAACTGCTTCTCTATATGCTCATGAGTTAGTCATTTACATTGTCTGCCTCCTGTTTGGTGCAGGGCACAGACTGTACAGACAGTCTGACAAACTTTTGGCTGGAAGCAGCTGCTCAGTCAGGAAACAACACTGTAAGAGCCATAAGAGTGCACCAGAGAAGTAAAAGCTAAAAGCACCGTAGTGCTGAGGAAACTGAAAAGTTAGATCTCAGTAGAGCCTCACTATGAGTGACGCCTTTCATAAGACATGCAGTAATTTAATCCATTTTAGGATAAACATATGGATTAGTGCAGTTTTATTATGATCTGTTCCTATTTAGGAATAAATGCGGAGTCTCTCTCTAGCTTTCCTCTATGGAAAAATTATTAAAAGTTTGTTGTCGTCCATGAAGGAGGCAGCCTCCACCTAAGCCAGGGAGACAAACATGCTCCAAACTGGTACCAGCTTGGAGTTTACTATACATGGTTAAGGTCATCTTTGAGTTACAAGCGGATAAACTGGGATGAGGTGGGTTTATCCTTTATTACAGTCCTGCTGTAGCTCTCTCTCCTCCACAGCTGATCTCCTTTCCATTTGCACAGCTCCTGTCTGACTCCAAATATTTGTCTTTTGCATATCTCCTGCATGTCTAAGAATGAACTCTCCAGCATTTTCCTTCTACGATCCTACTTGTCTGCTACCAATATTTTAAAGGTCATTTTCAGCCTCATATATCTGGTAAATTACAGGCACCATGAAACATGTAATTCACCGCCTAATGTCCTCTGGTTTGATTTTTAACAATCTCCAACATGGCATTTGACAGCGACTGTGTCTGAGCTTGTTCCACTCTGTTGTTGTAGAGAGCAAATACAGCTTTTTCAGGTAGGAAGGAGCTCTGTCTCGCACTCATAGTGCAGCTTTGGGTCGTAGCTGTTTTGCAATCTGGCTGCCAGCTCCCATAAGTACAACAGTCTAAGATTGAGAAGAACTAAACATTCATTTAGTGTTAACAGAGGAAAATGTTTGCTTTCAGACTGTTATTTAAGACTCCAAGAATAACTAACTCACCAAATGGTTCCATAGGTGTAACATACATACACAATACATTGCTGTTCTGTCCCCTTTATCTTAGACTAGATATTGACTAAGCCAGAGACTATCTGTGCATAAATGGCAGTAGTCTGTTTAAAGCACTAGAGAACCACTGTTAGCGACATTTCAGACAGTATCAGGTGTGTAACAAAACCATGAAGGTAACTTTGGCTACTTGGATGTTGATGATATCTGATTTGTGACAGCTAAGAGAATACATCCATCTGTAATACCACAAAAGGTTGCCTGATAGTAAGGAGAATTGCCAACTTGTTACACTGTTTCCATCTTCAACCAATTTCCGAGGAAAAGGAAATTTGATTTGCCCTAACCAATCATTAAAGACCAACATCTATATCTGCTGAGGATCCCATCATTTTACTTCGCCACTGATGTCACGTCATACCAGCATAAGCTACTGGTTTTTAAGAGCAGAGTAAATAAAAACTAAACTATGTTCTCACGAGATATTGAGAATGCATGCAATTTATGTAAAATATATTTGTTAATCAGTCGGGGTCATATCAAATTTGGATTGGCTATAATCATGAGTCCTCCTCATGCAGTCTGTGGACCGGTTGCTATTTCAACCGAGAAGCTGCTCTTCCATGTCAGGATGCCAGACTAATCAGTCAACTCAGTGGAGTGGATGGAATAAAGGTCTGGACCGAGGCAGACATCTGGGTGATGCCAAAAAAGCAAACAAACAAAAAATACTGATTACACATAATGATTATAAAATGTGATCCATGAGTAAGAACAGAGAAGCAGGACATATTGTGGAGAATATGTGGACAATAATCATCCTAATGTGCAATAACCAATTCATACTGAGCATTTTACTGGCATCAGACACTTTAAAGCAGATGTTGCACCTCATTGCACTATCACTTTTACACTTTTTAAAAAAATACTTGTTCCTATTTACTTATATATATATATATATATATATATATATATATATATATATATAGAGAGAGAGAGAGAGAGAGAGAGAGAGAGAGAGAGAAATTTTAATACTTGTTTACTTGTTTTATGCAGCTCTTTGTTGTTTGTTGTACTATGTTGTTTTTTTGGAGTGCCAACAAAATTTCGCTACAGAAATGCAATGACAATAAATATCCTTGAAGACAAGGATATAATGTAGCTCCTGGGCTTGGTGGACGAGACACTATATGACCATGTCACACAGCAACTGACTGGTGAGGTTTAATGTCCTTTAAGCGCTGAAGTAAAGTTACTCATTAGATTATATCACCATGTGCACCATTTAGCACATATCTCACCCATCTGTTCACTGCTGAATTCCACAGCCTGCTGTTTATGTGAGTGGGGTTTAATTTAAATAAATAGAATTATGCACATCTCTTGCCGTCGTGAAACTTTTCTGTTTGACCTTTATGAGCGTTTTCAGTAGTAGCTGGCTGCTCCAACTCCTTTTAAAGGTCAGTCTGCGAGTTTGGGGATGTGCAGAGAGTCGGGATAGAGCGTTTTTCCTGTTAAAAACGGCATAATCCCCGTCTTGAGAGGTTACTCCCCCGCTCCTCCTCCCCTGACAGCCACCACCACTCCCTTCCTAAGTGGTGAAGACGCCAGTGTCAGAGCGAGAGACACTGCAGGCTCTACTGGTGGCTATTGCAGACTTGCTCTGCAGAGTTGCATCACTTAGCGCTGCTGAGATGCAAGAGAGAGAGAGCGAGAGAGAGAGGGAGGGCAATACCCAGACAAATAATGGGAAAAGTGTGAGTAGAGGAAAGGGTGGGAGCCCACGTCTGACTCCCACAGTTTCTGTTTTCTACTTGCCGTTTTCACCGCCTACTCACTCTCCGTCTCCCCGCACCATGCCATTTTTCTCGTCCAGAGGGAAATTCACTGTCCTGAATGTTGGCACAGAGAGCATGTGCTGTGAATCAGAGCTGACATCATATAAAACAGTGGTTCAACACATTCACAACTTGTGAACACTGACAGTAAATTTCCTTTTCGTTGCCGTGGCGGGAGAAGCCATCTAACTGCAGTGGCAGCGGTTTTGTTTTTGTGACTTGAGTTTGAAATGTGATATGGTCATTAGTGTGCTGGATGCTCGACGCCGTTTTGGGCCTTTGAAAACAGTCAAAAACATATTGTGCAACGCGAAAATGCTCGGGTGTCAGTAGGAAAAGTAGAACTCTTGTTTGTCTTGCCTCTTTTAAAACAACTTTTGTCTCCAAGAACTATGTTTTTCTTCTTGTCTCCTTCTCACCACAGTCTGTGTAGTAGGATGAGCCCCCTGCTGTTTTCTCAGCCCCTTTCTGTGTACTAAGAAACCATGCTTTTCCTCAACGCAAACCACTCAGTCTTTCTGCTTTTGTCAACTGTCCACACCTCGGCCTTTACGTCAGTCTTCTTCTTGCCTCTATATGCCTCCAAGTCACAAAAACAAAGCCTGCTGTCATCCCCACTGTTGCACTGGCGTTGCATAAGACCTTATAAGGACCTCGGATGGAAAGATCAAAAGATATAACCTCGAAAACATAAGGACTGGCATCATTAATAGAGTGAATGACTGTCTTGTTCACCTCTTCCTTCCCTCTGTTTCCTCCACTCCTCATTAAGATTAGAAAAACTTGGGATTCTGTCATCTCAATTTTACCTTTTTGTGTTTTTTATGCATTTATTCTCCGAGGAGGGAGAAAAAAGAGAACGAGGAGTAAAACATCTAAAACTGATGTGTCATTGAAGTCTTATAAAGTCTTAGAAGTGCAACAGAAAGACGAGAAATTGAAGCGAAATGAAAGAGGGGAGCTCAAAAAAATGCACTGGAGAATAAAAAAATGAGAGAAGAAAAAGGAGTGGGAGGTGCAGGGAACAGGAGAGGTATGCTCTACTGGAGGACTGGGAGAGGAAAACCACAGGAAGGAGTGAGAGAAGTGGAGAGTGAGGGGAGTAAAAAAATAACGGGGAGGGAGAGGCCAGATCAGGGCACCGTGGAAGCAAATGTTTCCTGTGAGAGGAGGAAAGGTTCTCCTATGTGTGTGTTTATGTGTGTGTGTGTGTGTGTGTGTGTGTTACACCTGAGCGGGGGTCATCAGACCTGTGTGTGTGTCTGTGCTGGTTGAAATAATCGCATGTAAAAATCTTTTCACTGCTTTAGAAAGCGTGGTTTGCTGGGTAAGTGCCTGGGCGTACCGGAGTGCTGGAGTGCTCTGAGTACAGTGGGCATCAGCTCACACTGTATTTGAGCATGAGCTGATGTTTATTTGTGTGTGAATGTTGGTGCACTTCTCAGAATACGGCTGTGACCAAACGTACATGCACTGTGAATGTGTCGTGAGCACATTTTGTACGCATGATTTTCAAGTGAACAGTATTAGCGTCAGAGGTGGGGTGTGGCTTATATTTTGAAGGTTTGGAGCTGGTAAATGCAGTCTGTCAATAAGGGCTCTCAGAGTATATAAAGACAAATGTGCGTGTTGCTGTCTCTGAGAGGCGACTCCTTACATGTGTTTAGAATATACACTATATGCGACTGTGTGTGCATGCGTGTGCGCACAAGTACGTATGTTTGAGTCTGTGAATAGTCAAAGTATGTGTTTTTCTAGGCAGTAGGGGATCCATAAGAGGGTCTGGGCATGCTGCCCAAACGCAGGTCATGGAGGGAAAAAAGGGAGGAGGAGCTGCAGGAGGTTTGGGGGGGCTCACGTGTGATTATGAGACTTGCGCATGTCTGCTGGTGTGACCCTGGCCTGCATGCGTGCCTGGATACATATGGTCCTGTATGTGCGTGCCTTCACAATACCTCCAAATAGCAGCGAGTGTGTGCGAGAGAAGTCAGCGAGGTTGCTGTGGAATGTGAAACCAGTGTGGTGAGGTAGCTGGCAAGCCGGCAGAAGGACCTAAACACTGACTTCATTGTGGTTTAGCCTCTGCCTTATATTATGTCGAGGTGGGAGGGGGGGATTGTGTCAGTGATTGTGGAAGAATTTGTGGCGACAGCAAGTTTAGAAGTTAAAGAGGTGTACATGTAGCTGGAAAGTTGCCGGTTTTAATCCAGTGAAAGTAAATTAAGAGCGTTCTTACTGCCAGCTGTCATTAAAGAGTCATATAGCGAGACACCCAGTGGAGGTTTTGCAGTTGTGTCACAAAACTACTTTCAACCCACGTCTGGCGCCATTTAGGAGGCAACCAGCGACTAAATACATACCTACTGTCTAGAAAAACAGATACCTGCAAACATTTTCATGCCGTGGGTGTAAGGTTTCAAGCAAAACTGTCTGCAGGATAGATTTGCTTCCAGACTATGGTTAAATGAAGTGACATTTTTATTTGCCTTTTTGCAGAGAGTTAGATGAGAAAATCAATACCACTCACATGTCTGTGCATACAGATTGGAGCTGGAGCCAGGAGGCAATTAGCTTAGCTTGGCTGGAAGAAAGGAAAACAGTTAGGCTGGCTCTTTCCAAAAATGAAATGTTTAAAACTTACAAATTAACTTTATGTGTCTTGCTTTAATGTTGCTTTTTTTTGATGTGGACACAAACACATACACTGTTGTTCAAATGTTTGGGGTCACTTAAAATGGCCTTATTTTTGAAAGAAAAGCAGTTTTTTTTCACTGAAGATAACATGAAATGAATGAAAAATACAGTCCAGACATGGTTAATGTGGTAAATGACTATTGTAGCTGGAAACAGCTGATTTTTAATGGAATATCTCCATAGAGGTACAGAGGAACATTTCCAGCAACCATCACAACTGTGTTCTAATGCTACATTGTGTTAGCTAATGGTGTTGAAAGGATCATTGATGATTAGAAAACCCTTGTGAAATTATGTTAGCACATGGATAAAAGTGTGAGTTTTCATGGAAAACATGAAATGATCTGGGTGACCCCAAACTTTTGAACGATACTGTATGAAAGAATGATAAGTTGTGATTTACAGGCAGCACCATGGTGCAACACTGACTTGGCAAATATCAGCCTTCCACTAATTTCCTGTCAACATATTTTCACCTAAATGAATGTGTTTACTTACCAAAAATATTTCTTTAACTCTGAACCCCAAACAGTTGCTGGGTCATGTTTTAAAAAAAAATAAAAAACTTACTCCTGTTACATTTTTACCCACTGTGGATACATTTTTCACTGCAATAAAATCCTGCACTTCAGTGGACACAACAAAACCACAAGGAGAGAGAAGCCAGAAATGTCCTCTGTGCAGTATAACACAATGATACAAACAAACAAAAAAAAAAACAAAGTTGAATTAGTTTCATTATTTATCTTTTAAAAATTGGAAAAACCTGGAATTTCCAAGTGTAGCCATGTGGAAAATTCTATGAGCACAAACAAACTCTGCATCATATATTTTAATATATTTTAGCACTTGAATTTTTATTGTTTCTAAAATTGTCTCCTCACTTCATTGGTTAACTGCAGTCTGCACTTCAGCTGAAAAGTCCCTACAATGTTGTCACGTGACTGTTGGTCACAACCGAATCATTCATGACTTCACAGTTGTGCTGAGGTGCAGATTTTATTTTGTTTACTTTACAGAACCTAGTTAGTGCAAAGGATTTAGTTTTGACAGTTTATATAATAAAACATGCAAAAGTGATTTTTGATTAAATATATTGATTTAAGTTTAGATTTGTTAATATGTTCCTGATTAAATAATTCTTCACAGATGAGTTGTTCATCGACCATTGGAAAATTCAAAATCTGACAATTACTGCTATTTTTACTGTTTCTTTTTTTATAATAAAGGATGTAATCCATTAGTTTGTCACATGAAGGTTGCCTTAAAATGCCCAACTTATATCAGGTTATGAAAGAATTGCCACCAAGATATGAAGTGATCCAACAGCCACAAAAAACAAAGCTTCATGGCGACCCTTTTTCAGAGTCAGTTAAGATTATTTTATATTTCTGTATTAGTTTCTTTTTGGCAGATCTGAGAAATTGACTTCAGATATTGAGCTGTGTTGATATGTCCGTCAGGGCTCTTTCTTTAATAATGGTAGCTTCTGTAACAAAAACACAAACACAGTGTGACTGTAGATATCAGACTTGCAGAAATGAACTTAAAACAGTGGACTGTGGATTTGCTCGATAGCTCACAGGTGTGAAAAACGTCTGTTCGCTGTGTCAACTTTCCCAGCACCTGCCCAACATTTTCCTGCAGGTTTTGTCCACTTCACTGCAGAGTTTCCCCCCCTGTTGGTTTCCTCCTGTGAGATTTTTGTCTTTGAAGCAGATATCTGGGCCTTGAGTCATTTGATCTAACAAGAACCCACGAGTTGAGTCACGGACCAGGATAGCTGTTTGTCTCATGCTTCACCCAGAGTATCATACCATCACAAGTGGAAAACTACTGTAAAAACTCCTTTGGCCCCTCAGGAGAGGACCACAGAAATGCAAAAGATCACAGTAACAAACCCACATGATAATGCCTCTCAGAGGTTTTTCCTCAGGAACGAAGCTGGGACTAGAATCGCCAGCACAGAACTGAATCCTGCTGTTTCCATGCTGACTTTACCCTCTGAACCCTAAAACCCACCGGTGGGTTTGAGAAAAATCACCAAAATGACACCACTAATCAGCCAGAAACTGCAAAAACAGAAAGAATCATTAGGTTTTCAACTTTCTGATGACTCAAACTACTCATCTGTGATGTTCTGTTCCGTTGGAGAACTGAACAAAATCGAAGCTGAAAATTGTGATTTTTAGTCAAAATTACTTTATGAACAGTCTCCACAAATATGTCATTTGGACTGAAAAGATTCTGTAAAAAAACGAAACATTTTGTGCTTCTAGTTGGAGCTATGAAGCCTTTAGTGGCTCATCGATGACCACCAAACGTGGAAAAATGTCAATGACTATTAGAGTGAATTGGAGTGTTTACAGAGTCATGGGGAGACAAGTATGGAAACAACTTTAAAATGTAGAACAATATGTTTAGTATGTAGAGTCACCTTTTATCCAGTATTGTGAACATCTGTGTCTGATCAGGGAAACATGTTGTACATGATGACTCCAGGTTTTCCCAGTTTTTGTAAATAGTCAATTTCCCCTCTGTTTTGTAATGATTTGTGGCATTAAAACTGTGCACAGAAGGCATGCTTGAGCTCTCTCAGCTTCTAGCGATGGTTGTGCAGTTTCCATAGACGTGCAAGAATTTACATTGCAGTGAAAAAATTGCCTACAGTGGGTAAAATGTGAAGGGGGCAACAAAACAAGCAAAAAAAATGCCCAGAAACCTGCCGAGGTTCGCAGAGTTAATTGTCTTAGAATACATAAAGCTTAAAGGGAGTGGGTTAAATGTTAGCATGCAGTTCATTGAAATGCTTCTTATACTATCACTGATGCATCATAAATAATGGCAATATGAGTGTTTCACTGTGTTGCTGTGTCATTCTTGACTAAAGAGGGAAAAAGTAAAATTGGCCTGGCTGTAAACTTATCTGGATGAACAATATGCACAACCATATTCTTTGAAAGTGGTTGCACTCACTGGTTCATAAAAAAATATGACGCTGCAGCCACTTTATGTGATTTGTGCTGCATTTGTCCTTTGTCAGTAAGAATCAGAATAAAGGGTTATTGGGGCCCGTGTTTAACTGATTTTAGTCAAGCAAACAATGTAAAGGATAGTTTTGCCATCCAGCAAAGTGCTTTAGGTTCAGGTACAGTAGGGTTTTTTTCCACACTGTGTGGTTATCACACTGCTTTGCCGTCATTTCAGATCCAACTGCTCCTCTTCACACTGATGTCACTTGTTGAGTGGTGCCAAAATAATGTCATGCTTACCTGATTGGTCGATGGCCCGCTGTGCGAGACTGTTCATGAGGCTGCTTTGACTCCTGTGTAGCACACATGTGTCTTGACTTTTTCATCAGACTTGTCTCACCCCGCTGTGAGGGCGGGGAGAGGCTTCCTGTAGTGGTTAACGCCCACAAGGGACCTGTGGATCAGAGGGAAAGAGGTGTACTTTGTACTGTATAAACTCATGCTCGCTTACTTTTTCCATTGGGTAGCTTAACACATACAGTATCAAACACACTTCTTTAAAATGAGTAAATTTGGCATTAAGATTCTAAGATTATTATAAACACAAAGCTCGCTCAAAGCTGTGCTAATCAGTATGTCAAAAACACATAAGCTGCACTGTCAGAATTTGCAAAGTGAAGCTGCTCAAAATAACTTCATGCCTTTTCTTGGACCATAGAAATCAGCATTTAAAGCCATCCACTCAGTTGGTAAAGCTGTTTTTTCCCCTCCCAGGCAGGCAGCAGTGAGCAGCCACCATGTTGTCTTTAGACGAGCCGCTGGACCTGAAGCTCCCGTCAGGACGAACAGCTGGTCCGGTGACATTAGGAAAGAGGGCTTGTCCTTCCTCCATCTGCGCCCCCCTCAATGCCACACGACCACGACTCCAGTGCACAACCTTCCCATCACCTCCTTCCTCTCCAGGTGAGAGTTCACCAGAAACAGTGAAGAGCAACATGCAGTATCTCTAAATCTATTTGCCGTCATTTCCACTCGTTAACACACACGACATGCCTTTGATGATGCCGTGTTGCAGCTGCTCACCCTGTCACTGCGATAATGCAATAGTGTAATAAGTTCATTTTCTGTTCTCACTGTCAGAGTAACTTAATATTGTAAATCCAATTCAATACACATTAATTGTCCTGTGTCACCGTGATAACAAGAGCAGCGTGACACTGACATGATGCAACCTGAGAGAAAACCACAGCACGGCAAAATCCAGTGAATTTCACTGGATTTTGGTTGATTTTTATGTGAATGTTCTTAAAGAAAATATTAGAAGTTTTACTGATATATATGGAATCACTTTAGATATTTTTAGGATTTTTTTGGAAGATTTTTACTCATTTTTTGAAAATATTTACAAGAATTTTCTTGCCAAATTTGGGGGATTTTTTTTAAAAAAAATAGAACTTTTAAGGGTAACTTAAGGAATTATTGGAGTTTTCTTCCTTAAGGTTTTGCAAACTTTCAGAAATTCAAGGATTTTTTTCAGACAAAGAAGCAAGATTTTTTTGGTGCCCGTAAATGAAGACAACAGGAGGGTTAATGCATCTCAAATTAGGAGGTTACATGAAAGTGAAAAACTATTTTTGAGTGAAAAACTACTTTCTTTTTAAGCGTCTGGCTTATTTTAAGACACCTAAGCTTGACAATCCTGGTAAAATATAGCTTAAAGTAAGTTTTCCCAACTAAATTAGTGTTTTAATCCCTCTTATAGAGTTCAGCGACTTAAACTACTAAGGTGAAGGTGCACCGAAGCCGTTTCAGTGGAGCACAGTGGTCCAACGTCTTACTAGGACCCTTTATGGGGGTTTTTCCTTTAATTTGTCACCCATGTGGATGCAGTGGAATATATAGCTGCTAAACAGTCTGATACTTTCTCTGCTCTGTTTTCATTTGTGAAAAGGGAAAAAGAGCTAAAAAGGCAGTAAGCGCTAAGTTTTTATCTGTCAGGTGGTCAGAAACACGGCTGTATCTGCTTTATGAGTTGATAATACGTTAGTGTTGTTTCGTACAGGTTTGGGCTAAAAACATTGCCATTGCTGTCATTAGTATAATCTCTTTTTCTCCAAATGTGACATGTGAAAATATCTTCTGTCACAGTGGCTGATTGTACCTGCCATCACCTCAATGCAAACAAAGTTAGGACTCAGAATCCTTCTGCTGAAAAGTTTTTCACACTGTCAACAGGTTATGATGTTTTCTGTGCGATAGAAAACATTTACTGAGTGAAAAAAAGAAGTCAGCTCCATCTTATTATTTCTGCATTGAAACTACAGTGCACTGTCTCAAATATCCTTATGTCACCTACAGGGTAGCGGCTGTTTCAGCATTTCTTTCACTTGTAGTTAGAGGCTGGAAGACAGAGAGTATTGGACCCATCTGCCGGCCAGCAGGCAGATGTTCCCCCCACATAAAGAGCCAGGTTCTGCTCAAGGTTTCTTCCCGTTAAAAGGGAGTTTTTTCTTGCCACTGTCACCTTAGGGCTGCTCTGGGGGTCAGGTATATGGGTTCTGTAAAGCGTCTTGAGACAATTTGACCTGTAACTGGCGCTATATAAATAAAACTGAATTGAATTGAATTGAGCTGCATGTGCTGGTACTGTCAAAAGGCAAATGCTCTGTAGGCAAGCTACAGCTTTTTGTCCAAGTGAAGAATATACAGAATTACAAGAGGTGAAGACACAAAAGCAGATTGTGCCTGTTAAGAGAGAACTGCAAAACTGTGACTGCACAAGCTTCAGGCTTGGAAAAACTCTGCCTAGAATCAAATGTTACACGACAGTTTGCTGCAGGGTCTTTGAGAACTCTTGGGCCTTAAAATGAGGACATCAGTTAATTCTCAATCAATTGGAGAAAATTTAGAAACATCGAACCTCTTGTGACTTTCAGACAGTCATCTAGATTGGTTAAATTACTGAGACTGTCACGTTTCACTAACAAGAAAAAGTTGAGTGTCAGGAGCATTAACCCTCATGTCGTCCTGTGGGTCAAAATTGACCCGTTTTAAAGTTTGAAAATGTGGAAAAAAAAATATTTTCACAGTGAAACTTCTAATGTCCACATTTTCAACATTTTTGGGAAATCTTTGAACATTTTTTGGTGGAAAAAAAGAAATGTTAAAAATGAAAAAGAACATTCACAAAAAATCTACCAAAATCCAGTGAATTTCGCTGGATTTTGGTTGATTTTTTTGTGAATGTTCTTAAAGAAAATAGAAGTTTTACTGATATATATGGAATCACTTTAGATATTTTTAGGATTTTTTTGGAAGATTTCTACTCATTTTTTGACAATATTTACAAGAATTTTCTTGCCAAATTTGGGGGATTTTTTTGAAATAAAACTTTGAAGGGAAACTTAAGGAATTATTGGAATTTTCTTCCTGAAGATTTTGCAAATTTTCAGAAATTTGAGGATTTTTTTTTTGCTGAATTTTTGGATTTTTTTTCAGACAAGGAAACAATATTTTTTGGTGCCCGTAAATGAAAACAACAGGAGGGTTGAAGTGGTAACTTGTATTGAAATGATGAATTCACTGAAAAAGCCTCCATGGTAACATATATTGGTGGATATTAACCCTCCTGTTGTCCTCATTTACAGGCACCAAAAAATATAGTTTCCTTGTCTGAAAAAAAATCCAAAAATTCAGCAAAAAAAAATCCTCAAATTTCTGAAAATTTGCAAAATCTTCAGGAAGAAAATTCCAATAATTCCTTAAGTTTCCCTTCAAAGTTTTATTTCAAAAAAATCCCCCAAATTTGGCAAGAAAATTCTTGTAAATATTGTCAAAAAATGAGTAGAAATCTTCCAAAAAAAAAGTCCTAAAAATATCCAAACTGATTCCATATATATCAGTAAAACTTCCAATATTTTTAACATTTTTTTTTCCACCAAAAAATGTTCAAAGATTTCCCAAAAATGTTGAAAATGTGGACATCAGAAGTTTCACTGTGAAAATATATATTTTTTCCCACATTTCCAAACTTTCAAACGGGTCAATTTGATCCACAGGACGACACGAGGGTTAAAATATCCAGGAGAGTGATGAAGTACTGCACAGCCCGACAAAACTAACCAAGATCTTTCACTTCTGTCTCCGATCTAGATTCGCAGTCTTCCTCTCAAGAACGACCCGGGTCCTGCTTCATCCCTCCAGCCATGGACCTCAGCCTGTCACCTTCCTCCCGCCACGCCTCTTCCCTCTCCCCATCTCCCTCCTCCCCCTCCTCCCCCTCTCCCTCCTCACCCCTGGAGTGCCCTCACAGCAGCAGCAGCCCTCAGCCACATCTCTTCTCTCGGGTGAGTCCAGGCATCTGCACAACTACACTCTCCAAACGTTAATACCAGCCATGACAGCAAGGCATCTCAAGAACATGGCCTCCGACACACCTGTAGTAGTTTTGAGTATTTTGGCAGATGTTTTTATATGAATGTCTGTCGTTAGATTTCATCAACACCTAGAAATCATACAAGATACGGTCATAAAACTTCCCTGGTGTGTATTTGAGAGCAAAATAAAAGCTGCTTTTGAATATGGATGTGGTCTGACTTATGAATACTTACTGAGGACTCATCTAACAACGTAGCAATAGCTGCTAAATAGAGGGTCAAAACACCACAAAGATGTGACGTTTGCTTCATTTTAGGCACTTTTTATGTTTTGGCCCTAGTAATTCAGCCACTTCAGTCGAAAAATGCATTCAGTAGTTGCGCTTGATTAAATGTCATACTGATTTAGCGAATATTTCTATTAACAATACATTTAAAAAATAGTAAATGCAGATACAGTGTGTCTTTGGACAGATTCAGTCCACAGGATAGTGTCACATCCAAGTAGGCCTGTTACAAATATTACACAGTCACCTGATCACAAGTATTTCAGCTGATTATGATCATTTTGCACAATTGTTAGAATTGTTTCCTTTCACCTGTATAAAACATTAAAACTAACTGAAATGTCATATTTCGATCACCATGTCCATGCTGTTTTCCACTGTTTACACCTCCTTCTTCTGCTGTAGCTTAATGCCACTAACTGTTTGTTTAAAGGCGTTTAACTTCTGATATCCGAACAAACACTTACCAGAAAGCATCTGTTGACATTTACAGCATGGATTCCGTCACAAAGCCAAACATCACAACACCGCTGTGGGCATGAGGTGGTTCTAAAGCAGATGAAAAAGAAGAGCTCAATAAGGCAAAAAGGTGTCAGTTAAAGGCGCTGATACCTCTGATCTAAAACTAATAAGGAAATGAAATGAACAGAACAAGGCTATTCTGTTGTTATTTTCGTTAGTTTTGTGCGACAGTATGATCACTACAGCTCAACACTAACACTTACAGGTGTATTGTTATTTGGCTCTGTAGATGGGTGTGGTCCGGCACATGAACTCATGTAATCATTATCTAATGTGTTAATGACTAT
The DNA here is from genome assembly GCF_022539595.1 of Amphiprion ocellaris. Lineage (NCBI taxonomy): Eukaryota > Metazoa > Chordata > Actinopteri > Pomacentridae > Amphiprion > Amphiprion ocellaris. The sequence goes on from NC_072769.1 coordinate 38,224,352, forward strand.
TAAGTACTCATGTGTCACAACACCCAGCGTTGCAGCTGCTGTGATCCCTTCACAAGACGGTCCCAGCATTATGTGTGTGTCTCCATCAGATTAGATAGTCACAGCTGCAGTTCTTTTGTCATTTCACGACATGTATTTCTAAAGACTGAACTCCCATTGCACAGTGTGGCTCCATGAAGGACACAAAGAGTCCGGCCACCTCCATATCTCGCCTAAAGATCTCATAACAAAGAGGCCTGCGGCTCTTTTCATAATGGAGCCACAGGTCTATTGTTGCTGAATGAACAGGTCACAGTCTGGAATATGAATGTTGCTCACTATTACATATGAATTTGCAGGTTGGATCACATATATGACATTTGTTTTGATTTGCAAAATGCGTCAGCTTGCATGATGCAAATTTGGTGACTCAACCCTCTACTTTGAATTTGAGTCCAGTCAGTGACGTGTCTTCCATGGAGACACAGATATGATGAAGCTGATGCTGCAGTGAAAATTCAACTGATCCTATCCAAAGACAGACTTTTCTAAAATCATATCATTTAATTTAGTCTGTCCTGTGTGCTTTTTCTCTTTTGCCTGAGATATGACAGTGAAAATATCAAAATAATACATGAAGCGTTGCTTTTTTTTTAGATTACGGCCCAATTAGGAGACAACTTGTCTGCTAAAGAATGTCAGCTAGACAATATCTAATCATAATCAAGTCATGTTTTCATACAGCATTTGACTTTGCAGCATCTGCCTTTGTCAGGGCCATAATCAGTACAGAGAGAGTCTAAACATGCTTATGGCCTCAGTTTGGGAGAAGCAAATAGGACAAGGGTCAAAGATCATAACCTATAGAATAATTTGAGTTGACCTATAGGACCTACAACTTGATTTAAGATGACTGAAGTTGACAGATGCAACCTGCATGATATTCTGGAATGTCTTCATCTAACAGCTAGAAGGAAATACCTCAGCGAGGGGAAAGAGAGTAAGTTTTCCTTCACAGACAGCAGCAACTCAGCTACATTTGAAGCTCCAGACACTGAAACAGACCGTTTGTAGGTTTAGAGGATTATACACTGATGGTAAGATGAACCATCTTTGCAGTATTTTGAGCTGAAAGTTAAAGAGACACATTCTGGAGACATGAGTGACTTTTTAAATTCATTTGCTGAAAAGGCGCACAAGATGCAAGTGAACTAAGTTGCTGTTAGCTGCAGATTTGTATTTATAATACACAGACAGACATGATCCTCTTGTCTTATTCTCAGCAAGAAAGCAAATGTCTCTGAAAATGTCAAACTATTTCTTTACCTTGTGTCAGTTTGCTGGAAGACACCACTGTCCTTATTATATTTTGCTGGATTGGTGCATCTCTGCTGCTGCGGTCTGACGGAGCTTGTTGTCTTCTTTGACAGACGTGACTAGTGTGTGCTAAATGTGACTGGAGGAATAAAGCTCCCCGTGTTTCATAAAAAATGCACTGTTCTGTGTAGGTGTGTGTCTTCACCTAATCAGTGAATCTTGTGGGAAGGCATGACCACAGTCTTCTCAGAACAATCCGAGCGGGGACTGATTGTGGCTGAATGTGCTCCACTCTTCTTCAGCAGGATTGAATTGAATTGAATTGGGATCCTGGGAGTGAATCTAATTTGTCGGTGCAGTGTCTGCACACAGCACACAGCCGGCCAGTGACTCTGTCTAAATCAAATTCTAGCCATGCTTGAATGGTAAAACATCAAACACACAGCTTCTTTTGTTAGAGCACCAAATCTCCCCTCTTGGCCCAGATTAATCGTTTAGCTCAGAAAGTACCCTTTTGAATTTGTCTAAACCATCAAAACTGGGCATTAACCCTCCTGTTGTCTTCATTTATGGGCTCCAAAAAATATTGTTTCCTTGCCTGAAAAAAAATCAAAAATTCAGCAAAAAAATTCCCCAAATTTCTGAAAATTTGCAAAACCTTCAGGAAGAAAATTCCAATAACTCCTTAAAAGTTTCCCTTAAAGTTTTATTTTAAAAAAAAAAAAAAAAAAAAAACAAATTTGGAAAGAAAATTCTTGTAAATACTTTCAAAAAGTGAGTAAAAATCTTCCCAAAAAATACTAAAAATATCTAAACTGATTCTATATATATCAGTAAAACTTATAATATTTTCTTTAAGAACATTCACAAAAAAATCAACCAAAATTCAGCGAAATTCGCTGGATTTAGGTTGATTTTTTTGTAAATGTTCTTAAGAAACATTTTTAATTTTTCTTTTTTTCCACCAAAAAAATATTCAAAGATTTCCCCAAAATGTTGAAAATGTGGACATCAGAAGTTTCACTGTGAAAATTTTTTTTACTCCACATTTTCAAACTTTAAAACGGGTCAATTTTGACCCGCAGGACGACACGAGGGTTAAGAAGCATTCATTCATGTTCCCCTGACATACTTATTAGTTTGGCAAAAATGCCTTTGAAACTGTTTTTGTACACAATAATTCACTTACCTGGCAAGTGTGAATTTCCATTATAAATTTAAAACTCCAAAAAAGCCCCCTTTTAGCACAACATAAATTCACCATTTTATGAAAAAATATAGAGCAAGTGGTTTCTTTTTTGTAAAGACTGCACTAAGCCAAGCTACATAGCACTGAAGCTACAATATTAACAATATTAAAGTGGTTTAGAGCTTTGCCAACAATCATAGATTTCAATGTAATTATCCATCTTTATTCTGTCACCTTCTCCTATTTCCTCAGATCAGTCATTACAGGGTTCAATGTTAGATCTGCTTACTGCTTTCACTGTTCAGAGTGAAGCCTGGAGCATAGAAATTAAAATTTAATCTATTTTTCTTGTAAAGAACTGATGAATTTGAAGCTTTTTTCCCCTAAAAAAGAGCTTTTCAACAACCCTGTAAGTCTGTTCATAATGTAGCATAATAAATTACAATTTTGTTTATTTACTCTTATTATTTACATTGTTTTATTCAGGAGTCTTTTTACTCCACATTTTACACTTTTGCTGTTGAAAATCAAATATTTGCTAAAGCTAAAGTAAGAAAATTGTAAATTGCTGAGTTGCTCTCTGCATTATGATGCTGTAAGATCTTGACCTTAGTATTTGAACTGTCCTGAGAGGATTTATGGTGTGATTTGGTTGGAATAAAGTTGAACTTGAATTGAATTAAAGTCTTTAAAAACTACGTATCAAGGTCAGAAGTTGATCTGAGCAGTTATTCCCTCTTGGCTTCTCATAATTACACTGTGAATGATATGATTATAGCGACTGTAGTATTACATTGTCTCGCTGTGACCTCTGTGACCTTTGTCTCCGTCCACCTCTCTTTCAGGAAGCAGCTCATCATCGAGGTGTGGAAGGTGGAGCTTCCCCGCCGGGTTATCCGTTTTATTTCCCGATCAGAAGCCCACCGAGAGGCTACAGCTTCCCCTCCTCCCTGTTCATTGGTCAGAACAGAGAGAAGCCGGTTTCCCCAGAGCCCTCACTAGATGGTCAGCTGGCCTGCCGCTGGATGAAGGTAAACGTAGCACTGAATATTCTATGTTTAGTTCAATATTTCGCTAAAGTCTCTGTTCATGAAATCTCAACTGCATTTGTGTGAACATTCTGCCTCTTCAAAGAAGTTTTCTTAATATTAATTTAGCATGAAAGAGCAGCAAAAATGCCTCCGTTGAGCATCCAACCAGATTGAACAACAGCTATGTTCAATTTTTGCTGTAAGAAAATAATAATTTGGTGAAAAAAATTGAAAAAAAAAAACCTGCAACTAATACAGTGACCACTAGGTGGAGCTAAGAACTTAATAATCACAGAAGAAGTGACAGCCCACCAAAGGTTAAATACTTAAAATGAGTGCTGTAGCATCCACTAGAATTTACTACTGAATAACAATTAGCATTTATCAAGCCAAATAAAAAAAATTATTCACAACAGCAACAACAAAAAGTAAAGGAACTTCTCTTATTGTTTCAGAAAATGTAGTGATTTACCATTTTTCTCTGTTTTATACCTTTAATCTTTGGGTTTTGGGTTGTTGGTCGGGTGAAAAAGCAAACAAACTAAATGTAAAAATGTTGTGATCTGCAGTCTGATATTTGTAGAACTATTAGTACAAGGTGGACTTACAGTATGTCAGAGAAGTGGCAGTAAGTTGCAGATAGAACAACACTAAACAATCGTTTTTAATGCTGTAGGGTGAAACTGATATGATCCTGTCAAGCAGAAACACACTGAAAGTCTTTTGTAATGATACCGAAACTAAACCTAAGACACGTGTCTCATATTTAGGACTGATACTGGACAATGAAGTCACTCTTGTGTGACTCTATTGTTGTTGTCACATGATCTAAACGACAAACTTAAGTTTCTGTGTGGCAGGATGAGGTATTTTGACAGTTTCAGAATCATCACTAATATAGTGTCGTTTTGATTTGGCTGCACAGAAAATAATGATATAGTATCATGATTAGCTATTATAGATCCAGGTGTTGTTTAATTTTAATTATGTTTAATTTATTTACTATTATTATTATCACTTTTAGCCTTGTCCTCATGGTTTTACCCTCTATTTTTTGCTCTGCCTGTAAAGCACTTTCTAAACTTTGTTTTTAAATGTTGTTATATAAATAAAGTTATTATAAATTAATATTAATGGAACAGATCAATGATGAAAGCATCAACAGTATTTTTACTTAAAACTATGAAATTATCTCATTGTATTTGGGTGTTTTTGATGCAGTCATTATTGCTCTTTATTTAAATTGTGGTTAATCTGGGGATTTTATTGTTTTTTGTCTTGCGTTTTATGTGTTTTTTTAAACATCTTATGACTGTTTTGGGATGGAAACATCTGTCTAGAATCAATTTAATCAATCAACAGCAATGAAACTTGCTTTTATTTTACTATAAACAAAAAGATTACCAAATAGTTTTGATGATTTAACGGCTTCATAAAAACGTAAATGATTCCGTCAGATCACTAAACTTATAATTTGAGTAACAGCTATTTATTTGCTTGAATGAAATAAACTATAATGAGATTATAGAACAGAATATGATCATCTCTGGGTGAAGTTAAATGCAACAATCAAATATGAGCGTTTACCGTCATCCATCATCAGCTTCATGCCCTGACTTCAGTTCTCTCTCCTCCTCTGTCCTGCAGTGTCACCTCCTGTTTGACTCGCTGCAGGACCTGGTGGATCACATCAACGACTTCCACGTCAAGCCTGAAAAGGATTCTGGGTACTGCTGCCAGTGGGAAGGCTGTGCTCGAAACGGGAGAGGCTTCAACGCCAGGTACTGTGTAAATACAAAGGTATCACTTAGATGTTATACAGGAATAAGCTGTGCAAATGTTGATCTCCTGTTTGGGCCGTGAGCCATGAAGTGACTCTCACCTGTTGGGCGCATGAGTCGTGGAGTCACATGAAGGACAGGACACATGACAGGACATGAAAAACAGATTAGAAAGCATAAACAAAAGAACACAGTTAAACATTTCTACACAGCTAAACTGCATTTTCAGCTATGTTTTGAGGTAAACTTATTTTCCCCCAGTCTCCTGGTTTGTTTATGACACAACACAAATATGTTCCCAATCAACATATCTTTTCTGCTTCCTCTCAGCCAAGCAATCATACATTAGGTGGGGAAGAACTTGCAAAGTGGTAAACAAAAAAAAAATAAAGCAAAAAATTTGCAAATTTTAAGAAATTTGGGGAATTTTTTTTGCTGAATTTTTGATTTTTTTTCAGACAAGAGATACAATATTTTTGGTGCCCATAAATGAGGACAACAGGAGGGGTATTGCAGTCTTTGGTTTCAGGGAGAAAATTTACTTCTTTCAAAACAAAAATGTGAATACAGTTTAGTAATATACAGAACATTGTTTCTGAGAGACAGGGTGGCGGGATGAAGTCACCATCAGGGAGTGATAAGTGTAGCCAGAACACAAGTATTATTGTTTTATGGGTATTAGGCTGAAGCATTTCCCTGTTCTATTTTTTGCAATGATTAGCATATAATTTGGTTGCTATGATTGGTTGTATTGTATGGAGGAACTGTATGATCCCATCCAAAAGCGCTCCACACTATGAGGAAGTCAGGGGATCAGTAGTCTGGTGTTGTTAATGTTAACGCTGTCGGTTGGATGATCAGCCTCTGAAAGAAGGGCAAAAACTGACACTCTGTAAAGTGCTCAAATCACATGAAGTCAGGATGACTCCATTATCTACTCATGGTGAGCGATAGGAATTGCTTAAAATTCCCCATTCACACCTCAAATCATTGTAAGCCATGCATTAGTTATTTGTTGCATAAGAATATATTTCGTTCCTGTATCAGAAAGTGACTCGGGGCAGGTGGAACTGCCGGCTAATCCAGTTTATCCGCACACCTCACCTTTAATAGAAGTCAAAAGTCCAGAATGATAAACATTCTTGCAACTTCTCCTTTCCACAGAGAAACCACTTTGAAAGAGAATGCTTGCGTAACAGTACCACAAACTATGTCAACAAGAACAAACCTGATGGTTCCGCATGCTTGGCACTGTGGCTATGCAAAAGTAAAGTAATATCACCGTCGGCATCGTCTTGTGAATGCAGGAAACAATAAGAGTTAGGTGAGGCTCCAGGTTCAAGGAAAACAGGTAGTTGGGTTGTTGACGGCCTTGTTGATATGTTGTTTCGCAACCTTCATTCAAACATCAGCAGCCACACCTGAGTAAAGATGCCGACTCCTTCAAACACTACATCCCTTCAGTCTGTGAGCTTGTCTGATGTGTGTCTTCTTTTAGGTATAAAATGCTGATTCACATCCGCACACACACCAATGAGAAACCACACCATTGTCCCACCTGTAACAAGAGCTTCTCCCGTCTGGAGAACCTGAAGATTCACACCCGCTCACACACAGGTAAGTGCTCCTTTCAAAAATAAGACAACCTCAAAGAGAACAGAGCCTCACTTTATCAGCTTGATTTCAAAATAAGCTAGATCTCCAAGGCAACGATACATCTCGCACAACCTTGATTAACTCCTTCTCCTCATACAAAAATCCTCCCGATGTACAGCATGGCATTAGACAAACAATACTAAGACCAGAAAAAGCTTCTATTTTGGTTTTATACTAAAGCTATGCAGTGTTCTGTCTGTGTGATAATAATCAGCCCACTTTGTTCCCAGTCTGGTATCAGTATCTGAAGGCAGGCTAAGATAGAAAACTGAACTTCACCTGAAAACAAATGGAATTATCAGTTATCAATACAGAGTCATTTTCTTTGAGAATACAGTTACAGCACATTAAGAAGTCCTTATGGTTTACTATAAATTCTTCGGACACCGACAGCCCTGAAATCTCATTGGTCACCATAGCTCTGATAAGTCAGTCTAAACTCATGGTCAATTATTCACTTTAAAACCGCTTTTCAACTTCAAGTGAGTGCAACTACAGTGACCTGTCACTATTCAAGTCCAGACTAAAAACTCAGCTATTCAGACGTGCCTTTGACTCCTAACATTGTTTTCATGTTGTCCCAAAATGCCTTATTTAAATGTTACTCATTCATCTGTGCTGCATTTTGGTTTGATGGTTTTCATGGTTTTATGGTTGTTGTGTTTTTTGTGGTTTTATGGTTTTGTAGTAACCAAATTGTTTTGTTTTATCATGCTGATGGAAAGCACCTTGGTCTTCTTTTATGTTGTTGTAAAGTGCTCTATAAATAAATTTTGATTGATTGATTGATTGATTGATTGATTGATTGATTGATTGATTGATTGATTGATTGATTGATTGATTGATTGATTGATTGATTGACAGTGTCCAAGTTCAAGTGAAAGCAGCATTAGGTGTCTGTAACAGCAATGCTTATCAGCAGCTTTGTAGTGAAAAAATCATAGTTTGTGTGCCTTGTGTTGACGGATGCTCACACACACACACACACACACTTCTTCCAATTCACTCAACACCTTTCATATAACGATGTGCAGTGTGTCAACAGATCAGATTATAATAATCATGATTATTTGCTCTAAACGGGATATAAAAAAGCATTAATATGCATGTAGGAGTCTTTCCTCTGAGTTTATTAAAAAATCTGCAATATCAAACAGCAGCAGGATCCAAATGAGAATCTCCAAAGAGAGAGAACTGTGCACTTGATAAGTGTGAATTATCCCTGATATGGAGATAGGATATATCAGCATCTAACAGTAAATAACTTGTGGACTCTGTATTAGTTACAGCAGAATCCACAGCTAAATCACAGCTGGATATTATTTCACTATAAAAGTCTGATCAGTTTTGTACAGTTAAAAAGTTTTTTGTGTGTGGCTTTCCCTTAATAAAGTCAACAAAGAGATGTGGACAAAACAGCACTGCAGCAAACACAATGAAAAGAAGAATAGGTGTCTTCAGAGCAATGTTGGTATGTTCTGCTGGAAGCCACAAGGACAGAACAGAACACTTCTCTAACAGGAGATAACATGTGCCCTTACTCTTTATTTTTCACTATCATGTCTGCGAACAAGGCCATCATAAAGATACCAACACCTCAGAAGTGTATTGTTTCAAAAAGGCTGACATTGGAACATAACAGGATCTACCTGTTGCCAAGTCCCTGAGAAAAAAAGAAACCAATAAAATTCCTCCTCCAGTTTAACCAAGGCTTTGCATGGTGGGTAACTGTAACAATAAGAAGTCCTGTGTATTTGATCCGTATTGATGTCCAGTGGTGAGTTTGTGTTGCACAAGGTGTGAGATGCAATAAATGTTTCAAAGAAGCCTTTCTGACTCTCAGAGGTGTGTGGATCTCTCTGCTGTCAGAGAGATGTCAGAGAGATTGCAGTAGGTCTCATGTTTCACCAGTTTTTCTAGTCCGGTTGTACCAGGAACTGTGGTGTGGCTCAATTATTCATTATGAATGTCACAGTGTTCTTGTACAAAAGAAGTCTTCGAACTCACCAACGTGTGAGCAAGCAGAGACGGGGCATCAGAGACACTGAGAGGTTGAATATTAGCCTGTGGATCATGGACATTTTCAGGAGTGCTTGTTATAAATATTAGTGTGTCCTCTGCACAGCATGAGTAGTTTGATTGTCTTGAGAATTTTCACTCCATCTGTAGTGTCTTTAAGAAGTGACAGAAGTGAGCAGAGATGACACAAACATTTTGAGAAAAGAACCCCTATGATCTAATGAGGATTATCTCAGGCTGGGAACTGAGATACGACACACTGCTGTCATAAGGTTTAAAAGATTTGTGGATTTTAAAAGGCAGGTATAAGATTTATGAGACAGACTTATAAATATATATTTTTTTTGTGTTAATGAAGGTGTGATACCAAACTACTGAGGTACCACTTTTTTTTTACTGTTTTTCTTGCTATGTAAAACACCATAAATCCTTAGAAATCAGCAACAAACTTCATTTTAAAGTTTTAAACTAAAAAATAAAAAGTTTAACAGACAGCTAGCAAAAAAGTGACAACATCCTTCAGGTTTTGTCCTGTAATCCACCCATCCATCATCTATACACTGCTTAATCCTCATTAGAGTTGGCTGGAGTCTACCCCAGCGGATTTAGGATGAAGGGAACCTCAGCATGTCGTTGGACTGTGGGAGGAAGCCGGAGAAAACCTACACATGCACAGGGAGAACATGCAGGCCAGGATGCGAACCAGGGATCTTCTAGCTGCGAGGCGACAGTGCTAACCACTGAGCTACTGTGCAGCCCCTTCTGTAATGTAGTACATTCTTTATTTTTCCTCATTGCCTACATCTCTTCTGTCTCTCTCTTCTTCCAGGGGAGAAACCCTACATCTGCCCTTATGAAGGCTGCAGCAAACGCTACTCCAACTCCAGTGACCGCTTCAAGCACACTCGCACCCACTACGTGGACAAGCCTTACTACTGCAAGATGGCAGGCTGCCTGAAGCGCTACACGGATCCCAGCTCACTACGCAAACACATCAAAGCTCACGGTCACTTCGTGGCCCAGGAGCAGGGCACTTCCAGCAGGCTGGGGACGGGGCTGGGTGGTCCCGGGCACCAGAGTGCCGCTGAACTGCTCCCTGTAGGCGGAGCTCATGTCATCATCCCTGGGGCGGCTGCAGCTCTCCTCGGGGGTCTCGGGACCTCCTTGCCGCTCTCTGCTTTCTGCCATGCCAGGGCCCTCGGCCACCACGGGGCACCGCTCTTCTCCATGGGTGGAGGAGGAGGCAGCGGCATGGGGCCACTCGGCCTGTCAGACTCCCCACTGCTACACTTCGGACTCTCTGCTGCGTCGATGCTGGGGCTGGGAGCTCTGGGAGGTCTGGGCCGAGTGGCTGGGAGAGAGCCAGAGGATGAAGAGGAAGAGGAGGAAGGAGAGGAGGGGGAAGCGCTGAACCTATCTGCAGGGGTGGGGTCCAGACGGAGTGACCCCTTGTCATGGGTGGTTGTTCCCTCGAGGGCACTGCTCCTCAAACCAGCTGTTGTCAGCTAGAATGTGCACTCAGCGACACATCCAACCAGGGAGTGTGTCTACGTCTTTTCTGTTTCAGCATACGTGTGTGTCTGGATGTGCTATACATGCATGATTGTGGAATGTGTGTGTGTGTGTGTGTGTGTGTGTGTGTGTGTGTGTGTGTGTGTGTGTGTGTATGATGGATCAAAAGTCACTGCCACCTTCAGAGCCATAAAAAAAAACTTAACTAGTCATTCCAGCCTAACAAGCGAAGGCCAACTGAGCGTAGAAGCCTTTGTGATGACTGTAAAAAACCTAAACAAGATCTCTGAGTACTTGATTGCATATTTCAGCTGTCTTAACATTTAGTCATTTCACCCAAATTACAAAGGAAACAAACACACATCCTAAAGGTATCTACCAATGCAGATCCAGTTTTATCTACTGACGCTGACATGATGTACAATATTCATCTCAGATTTATCTCCTACAACAGCTTTAAAAATAACAATTGGATATTTAAAAAAAATCACAAGTAACTTATTTCCTTTTATTTTGAATAATCCTTAAGCTTTAGAGTAAATTCCTTTCATCTATGTTGGTATGAGAAGTGAGATGTAAGAGGAGCAAAAGACACTGATTTTGTACTTTGTTCCCATTTTACTGTGCAGTTAGAGTTAAGAAACACATAATTTAACTTTACAGTTAAACTTCATCACTCAGTCTCATGGCTAATCAATGACGTAATGTCGTCTGTCAGTCAGTGTCAGGTACTGCAGTCCTGCTAAAAATTATGTCTGCATGATTAGATACTATAGAAGAGAGGAAATGTGTGATTTGGTTGAACCGACCTTTTAACATGCCTCAGCTCACCCAATGTTTTTCTGTTCATCTGAATCTTGACTTTACAAACAGTTTTCAGCAGACAATCACATGTATGAGATTTACCAAACCAGGTCAGGTGTAATTTTTACAGTGACAACCCCCACTGACTGCTTCTCTTTGCCCATATTTGCTCACCGTTAGTAAAGATGGGGTGGAGCAGGGTTGTGGGGAGCAAAAGGAAATAGTTAGTACACAACAGTGTAATGTAATATTGAAAATACCACTTTGCAGATCTACCATTTTTAAAACCATTTACATTTTTCTCCTTCGGGCAACATTTGTGTTTGTGCAATTAAAACGCAAGTTCCAAAAAGTATATCGTTTGAAAATTATACACCAATATCTCATAAAATGATGGCTGACATTTAAAAAAAACAATCAAAAGCATTTTAGCTTATTTTAATTCAACTGTTTACAAAATATTTAAGTGTTTTATGCGAGAGTTTTGTGGTATTGAAAGAGATTTTGTACAGATGCCTGCTGACAGAATGGACTTACGGCGATTTGGAATCACATCCTCTAAAGTGTGACTCAGTCTCGTTGTTTAAAGAAGGTTTCTGTGACTCTAACCTGCAGGCAGACCAACTTCTATATGTGCTTCTGAGGTGACCCCTCACCACTTTAATGTCCAAATCCACAGCAAACAGTGTCTGTGTACATCTGCAACACTACGATGTGTGACGAACAGTTCAAAGCCACACAGAGAACATGTATTTGACCATGTGATTTTTAAAGTCACAAGAGGAAAGAAAAAATACAACTATGTTGACGCAACTGAATGTAGGTTTGAGGTTTACTCCTTTGCTTGCAGCTTATCTTAGTCCTTGCTCCATTAATCATTCCAAGACAATGGTCTCCACAGGATCGGCCCTTTCTTTTAAATACCTTAAGAAAACATTCTCTTAGGAACAAGGTAGACAAAGGTGTGTATTAGGCAATAATGAGTACACATTTGCTTCAGAGGAATGTTAAGACATGAAAAGGTACAGAAGAAGAAGAAGCCAAATAGTTAAAAAGCAGTCTTGAGCATTTTTGGAAGGGGAAATGTTTGACAATGGCCACGTGTGGCCAGTATCTGTGTCAATTTATCTTGTATTCATGTTTGCACATTGATTTATCCTAATCTCAAAAGTGTCCAAGTGCCTTGTGTTTCAGCTGAAATATATCACACAGTATATGAAAAAATATTTACGCAGATGTAAAGTGTATAAATGTACTTTTCATTACATTTTAAAAGAATTTAACAACTTGACAACAGATGTGATTTGTACATCAGGGCCACTGCAGCACCTCCCGAGGACAACACCAGTGTTGATGACTGTGACAATGACTCTACGTCAATAAACACGACAACAACAGGAGAGTCTCCCTTTTCTTATTTCACAGTGTTTGCATTCAGAGTGTGTGTCTTTGTGTCAGCCTGTAGGCAAAGTTTGCATCATGATTGACCTATTTTGAAATTTTATTCTTATTGCCTTTTAGCCTGTAAGTTAGAAAATGTCACATGCAAAAGAAACATTTGTATAAGTTGCTGCTGTAATTCTTTTATTTGAGTCTCATTTGTTGTTTTGTATCGAAATTATCACGTGTCTCCTCCCAACCCCTTCCTGCTCCCAGCCCTAAACCCTCAGAAAATACCAGAAAGACCACATGACCCAATGCAATAAATTTTCAGATTAGAGTTATGATGGTGGTAGGATGAGCTGGTTTTAATTTGAGGAAATACCAAAACCAAGATTTTTTCTCCCTACCCCTCTGTGGCACCATTGTTTCCTCTCTGTCTGTGTCAAACCAGGTGAGCTTCTTAAAAGCCTCACCCAGCACTACATGGTGAACACAAAGTGTGAATATGATACAACCCTCTGCCCTCCCTCCACTCTCCTCCCACCTGACTGTTACTGCAAGGTTTGGTGTGAAAATTCCACCAAACCGTAACACTTATCACATTAACAATGTCTAGACTGTATTTCTGATTAATTTAATGTTATCTTCATTGAAAAAAACACTTTTTCTTTGACCCCAAACTTTTGGACGATAGTGTATGAGTCATAGAGGTGTTGATTGGCTCATTTGTTTACCTGCATTCTCTGACTGGATGTAGCTTCAGATTATCCCCACAGAGGCCAAACTGGTATCGGTCTTCTTCCATAAGTCCCATTAAGGCAGCAATGACGTGTTTTTCCTAAAATGTTCATCCTCTGTGCAGCCTCTGTGCTCCTGTTTGTTCTCAGGAGAAAACCTGCTTTAAAAAAACAAAAAAACAAATCATTCTTATGTTGCAATATTTGTAGTGCGACGGGTTTCTTAAATCTACCAGGTAACTGCACATTAGGTTAATAGGCAAAAGTGGAATAGATAATCATACAAGAGCAAGATACAGTTGAAGAGGAAGAAACTGAGACAAACTCACTGATTCCATCCAAACCATTTCCTGATTACCTGTCTTCTTTTCTTCTGGTGTAGTTTAAGCTGAATGTAACCTAATAGAGACATGTTGGTTGGAATCCCTTTTGCTATGAATTAATTTCAAGAGTTTTTTTTCTAAATTTAAAAGTCTAGATCTGCATCTTCCAGGCCAACTCAGCTTGGAGGAAGCTATCTTTCTATAACGCACAGCAAAATAACGGATTATATCAGCAAAACCGATTTTGCACAACATCTCGTTAAGAGGACAGACAATGGCATATCACTCCCAGGAATGTGTCTCCTCCCAACTGCTTAATTACTGCGGTGAAACCCCTTCCTCGTCCCAGCCATAAACCCTCAGAAAATACCAGAAAGACCACATGACCCAATGCAATAAATTTTCAGATTAGAGTTATGATGGTGGTAGGATGAGCTGGTTTTAATTTGAGGAAATACCGAAACCAAGATTTTCTCACCCCCGCCCCTCTCCATTGTTTCCTCTGTCTGTGTCAAACCAGGTGAGCTTCTTAAAAGCCTCACCCAGCACTACACGGTAAACACAAAGTGTGAATATGATACAACCCTCTGCCCTTCCTCCACTCTCCTCCCACCTGACTGTTACTGCAAGGTTTGGTGTGGATCCGATGCCAAGTAAATACAGGGCCAGCATCGTTGGTATCGATACTGCAGACTAACTTTTCAGTTGTCGGTGGGTTCAGAATAAAGGTTAGGTGCTGTATGGGTCAGGTCTGGAATGAAGATGGGATTGTCAATGCTCACAGGGTCTAAGAATCACACTAATTCCTGGGTAGGTTTTCTGTAGGTCAGATGAGCAAGAATCTGGAAATCACAATGTGAGGGAAAACCTCCTTAAACAGTATTAATTTTTGACAGTTTGGTCAATATTTGTGCAAAATTTCTGTCACTGAAATAGGAAATGCTCTTATAAGAAGCATTTTTGCAACAAATTTTTTGCTTACTTTTGTAATGTTGAAAATGATCTTTTAAAAAAAATCCCTCCATTGTTATTGTCTTTAATAATAAAGACTGATGTCTTTTCAGAGCAGAGCGCATGTTTAAATTTTAAAGACCGCAGTCAATAGTTTTTGTATAGTGGTGAGAAGCTAAAATCCTGATTGTGATTAATGATTAATTCATTTTGTAGCCCTACTACAGCACTAGTCTTTGTAACTGGCTCATGGGTTCAGTATCTTCCTGCTTGCAGTCTGATCATCAGATGTGTCTCAGTCCGACTTCTCCTTCTCTGCCTCCTTTTTCCTCAGTTTTGGTTGAGAAATGCACAACAGGTGAAGAGCTTGTTTTATACATCAGGCAGGAACAAACTGCCAGAGACATGGAAGAAATTAAAGTAATACTTTCCACCACTAACATGTATGTGGTGCAACTAGCGTCTTGGGGTGTTAATCACTGCTAAGAACTACTCCTGGGTTTTTTTGTACACAATAAATCCTGCTGCCCTTGAATGCTGACTTCTCTTGGTGATTTTTTGAAGGTCTTTAACATTTGAAAACGGTCAAGTCTTAGACTCTGGCCCATGATTTGTGACTTAGTTTCCACTTCATCACTCTATATGATTCAAATCTGGAATGAAGATGGGGTTGTAAATGCTCACAGGGTTTAAGAGTCAGACTAATTCCTGGGTAGGTTTTCTTTTAGTCAGACGAGGAAGAATGTAGGTTGCTGATGAAATCACGGTGTGAGGGATAATTTCCTTAAACCGTATTCATTTTTGACAGTTTGGTCAATATTTGTCCAAAACTTAAAATAGGAAATGTTCTTTTATTCCCCAAAGTTATTGTCTATGTCTAATGCACAAAAGCTTAACAGCTTGTTTTACACATCAGGCAGGAACAAACTCACAGCGACATGGAAGAAATTAAGGTCATATGTTCACAGCACTAAGATGTATGTGGTGGAACTAGTTGAGCTTGTTAGATTGTGTGCCTGGCACCACAAGTGGTGCTGCTCCTTCTGTCTGAGGAGCAGCACCACAAACTCAACCCCAAGGAAAATGCCCCCCAGATTCAGCTCAGATCTGTGAAGGCGGCAAGGAAGCTTACCGGGTCTCAGGTCCTCGTAGAATGGAAATGAGAGGACATCCGTCGTTCAATATCGATACCAACGCTGTTATCAATATTAGGGATATTTGGATAGTTCCGCCCATCTCGACTGACTGTCTGTGTGTTCCTCCCTCTCTCTGCTCCCGCATTGGTGGAAATGATGATGTGCAAAAGTTGTTCCAAGCAAAACTAGTCTGTCATTTCACTGATTAAATTCTGGGTTTCATGGCTGAGGAGAAGCAGACTGGGAGGAATTAAGGAAGTAAGGGAGGCAGTTATGATGGATCAGGACTTTGGCTCAGTTGGGAATGGACAGAAAAGGTAAGAGAACTTAACATAACTGAACTCCCTTCGAAGTGAAAGAGGTATTTAATCTAGTGCTTTGTCCTGTAGAATGGATGAATGTTGGAATTAATTCAGTTACTGTCATAGGTAGATCTATGTATGTAAATATGACACCGATAATACGACAAATACATTAAAAGGATCGCTTTTGCGGTCGCATATCAGCTGACTGGACAGTATGATTTTAATTTCCTTTAGGCCAAAAGAGGCACAGCAGAGCTACTGGTCAGCACTGATGACCTTCTGACTCTACCAGCAATGATGGTTCATTTTAACCACGGGGATAAGTTTGCAAAAGATGGTTATTTTTAACACCTACCTAGGCAGATGCGTATTTTACGCACAGAAGCGCACGCCAGTGATTTACATCTCAACATATTTCAGCCTCCATTTTTAATAAAGCCTGGTTCTGTAATTAGTTCTGTGAGCTCCTCTAACGCAGTGTTTGGGCCATTAGTTGAACCTGAAGTAGAAAACAAAGGTGTAAACTAAAGGGCAAGTTACTCTGAGCTGGGAAAGGATTACTGTAATTCAAGTAATTTTATGGTTTCCAGTTATTTCTGTGCCAGGGCTAGTCACACTCTGTCAAAGTCTCCAAGACTCTCACACTCTGTCAAAGCGTGTCTGACCAGTTTTAAATTCAAGGTTTCCCTTTTTTTCTTTCGTTATTTTTTCTTTCTCTGGGAACGTTTATCTTCTGCATTCAACAAAGACAGATTAGAGGTGCTTGTTTGTAGCGAACTGGAGCACACTGTGTTGTTCACGAGTTGTTCTCCACTGAGGAGCAGGAGGGATCTCTCTCAGATCGGTAAGCTTTAAGGCTGCTGGATGTTTTAAGGTGTGTTGTAGGTGTTTGTAGGCCCAGGTGTGGTTGGTGCTACGAGGTCTTTCTGATCAGGCCTCACCTGGTCCCATCACGCAGCTGTCCTCTCCTGTTTCGTGGTGTGTGCGTTTTGATGCTTGTTATTTCTGCAAAGAAGACATCAGAATTGACAATGAGACAATTACCCCTAGGGCAAAGACACAGGGTTCTTCCTAACAGGTTAGCCCTGTTCTGCAGCTGTCTGATAGCAGATGATGAATCGAAGTAGTTTGTGTTTACATGAAGAGAAGGCTGCAGAAATAAAGAAATATCACATTTGTGGTATTTTTGTTTGAAAAAAATACCAGACTTCACAGCCACACAGTTAAACTTTTATTTAGACGATTACTGAACAGTGAAACACAATTTATTGTACACATCCATTTTATTAATTTAAATGTCATGTTATGTCGTGCTATGATAAATATTTCAGTATTGGAGAGAACAGTTTTACATCGTAATGTACCGTTAATTTGAGTATTTTCCCTCCATTCTAACGTATTTACTGCTGACTATGTACTGGATTTACAATGATCTAAACAGGTCATATTTTGCAGCAGCACAGGCACCAGTTTGAACTTTGCTTTTTTTCTTTTCAGACAACCTATCGAGAACCCATGCCATCAGACGAAGCCTTTGTTTCAGTTCTGGTTCCAGTTGCTGCTTCTACTTTGTGTTGTGGTCTTTGTCTTGTGTTACGCTCTGTCCAACAGCTCTGTGTCATGGCAGACCCACTTTGCACTCCAAAAACACTACAAATGGCCTTTCAATGACAACAACAAAGTTTACATTCCTTCTCATCAGGTCCATCCAAAGCACAGACACATACTCAATGAAATCCAGACAACCACAGAGCCTTCTACTGTACAGCCTGTAAAGACTCAGTACCACCAAGCCTATCCACGCAACTACAACTTTATAATGGATAACAAGGAGGTTTGCAAACAGAACCCTTTCCTGGTCCTCATGGTTCCAGTGGCACCAAATAATGTGGCAGCTCGGGATGCAATCCGGAAGACATGGGGCAAGGAGAGCTTGGTCCAGGGTGAGGTGGTGATCACTTTGTTCATGTTGGGTCTCTCTGAAGGAGCTGATGTTGACAAGCTACAGCAAGAGAATGTGCAGTACCACGACCTGATCCAGAGCGATTTCATGGACACTTACCTCAATCTGACCATCAAAACCATGGTGATCATGGACTGGCTGGCCACACGTTGCCCCGCAGCAGCCTACGCCATGAAGGTTGACTCCGACATGTTCCTGAACATCGACAATCTGGTGATCATGCTACAGAAACCAAACATCCCCAAAACAAACTACCTGACAGGGATGGTGATGACGAACAGGCCAGTCGTCCGATCAAAGGACTCCAAGTGGTACGTCTCTGAGGAGCTGTATCCAGATCCTGAATACCCGACCTACACTCTGGGCATGGGATACGTCTTTTCCAATGATCTCCCAGAGAAGTTTGTGGAGGTCTCGAAATCAATCAAGCCCTTTAACATTGAGGATGCTTATATTGGAATGTGCATGAAAAAGTTGGGATTTACGCCCACGTCACCACCAGATCCCTCTCAGTTCCAGGCCTATAACAGCAAATACAATCGCTGTGAATTCTCCAAAGTCATCACCTTCATTCTTGGTCCTCCACAAGAATTGGTGGATTACTGGACAGACTTAAAGAAGCCTGGACCTCCTTGTTAGGACAATAAGATGCACTTAGAAATCACTCAAGTGGCAGGGCTTTTACTTGTTTGTGTATTTCTACTGTACTGGAAAAACAAGTGCACTTTTTGACTTTGTGTATTTCAAAGGGACTTCTGAAGGGAAAGTTCACTGGAAAAAAATTACACGTAGATAATGCAGCCAGTTCAATATAAAAACTTTGCAACTGTTATGAAGTAGGACAACATTTCGGTATGTCTGTGATGTCTTAAGGGCGAGAAGGAATGTTGTATTTTTAGCTTACGATGAACAATCCTGAAGTTAAGCAACAATGAAAGCAGGTCACTGTCTACTGGCAGAAAGGGCTAAAAATGTATTTGATTTTTATGTTTGTTTTTAAAAAAAAAAATTTGGTAGAGCAGCGAAACTACTAAATACACCTGAGACATTTGTACAAAATGTCACACAAATCCTGCTGTTAAATGATGCAGTTTTTATTTCATTGCCCTTGAATTTTATATTTTTATGTACATTTTTTTCCTCAAGAACCGTATTTTTCATAGCAGGAGGTAAGGGAACAACTGTAATTTCCAGACTATTGAGCGCACCTGAATATAAGCCGCACCCACTAAATTTAAAAAGAAAAAAAATGTACACATATAGGCCGCATTTGTCTATAAGCTGCAGGTGTCCACATAACGTGAGATATTTACACAGAAAGATTTTTTTAACTTTTATTTAAATAAACACCTTTTTCCGAACAGTGCCTGTAACACGGTAGTAACACGACAACATTGAGACAGTTCATGCTGCCGACTCCAACGTCTCACCATGGATTCATTGATGCCAAGCTTACATGCAGCAGCTCTGTTTCCTTCTTCGACGGACAGATCGCTTGCCTTTAACTTAAAAGCTGCATCATGTGCATTTCTTCATGTGTTTCCCATGATGAGGGTGTGCGCATGAAGCACAAAATACCTGATCTGAAGAATTTAGTGTGAGTGCGTTTGATTTAATGTTCGGTTTAATGTTCAATAATTTTATTGGTCTGATGTGACGAGGCTAAACATACTGATGGCATGAGGCTAGCCCGTAAAAATCAATAAATTAGACGCATCATTGTATAAGCCGGTTCAAAGCGTGTGAAAAAAGTAGCGGCTTATTGTCTGGAAAGTACAGAATTTATCTCACCTTACTCACACCTCCAATCCTGCTAAGAAGGGATGTTTTCATGGACTGTATGGAGAGCATACATATCTGTATATTGTTAGGATACACTAGAGAAATGTCAGAAGTCTTGTAGATAGATCTTTTAATATTTGAGTTGCTGGGCTGCTCCTCTTCTTCAGATTCATCTGGGACTCCCTCCAGGGCATTGCCAAGGATACTGTTCTCCATGCTGGCAATGATGGAAACTTCTTTATCAGGTTGCGTATGCCACCCTATTGATACTGTATGACTTTTTTATGTAATGTATACAAATTATTCTTCACAACAGCATTACTACAGCATTTTGAAGGAGCAGGGAGTGCAGGGGCAGAGTCTGAGGAAGACGGTGAGGGATATGTCGGATGAGGCTGCTAGATCTAGTCAGTGGAGATGGATTAGGAGAAATAATAATAGTTGGGGGGTGAAATAGAGGCAGTGAGGGAGTCGGGGGAGGCAGAGGACAAGCCCTCTCCCTCACTCTTCTTTCCTCGCCTTCTTTTCCCTCTCCCAATGGGCAGAGATCCAGGAAGAGGAAGTGTAGACCAGGTGGGGGAGTGGCCTGTTAGAGTCTCTCTGGGACCATGTGGCCATCTCAGGTAAGTTTGTGTCGTAAGGTAGTGGCTGTTGCTTTGTTTTTTCCTTTTTAGATAGCATTAGCAATTAGAAATTAGTACTTGCATCTTAGATGACGTCTGCTTGTATAGTCTCTGTTTGTGGTGAGCTTGGTGGAAGCAGTGAAGTATTTTAGTAATTAGCATTAGCATGTAGCACTAGCAGCTAGATGTGCACTCAGTGAAGGACCCAGGATCCCTGACCCATCACTATACAGACCAGTGAGCAGTGATTCCTAACACATCTCTGGGGGTCATCAGGTGGAAACCTCCCTTCATCTTCACCTATTTGGTCCCACAACACCTCCAAGAGGCTAGGCGGTGAACTCTGGTGTCCCAGATTCACTCCCCTAGTGAGAGCTCCTACACAATCCAAACAGCACCGCTGTGTTCAACTGACCCAGGCCCTTTTAGGAGATGCTCCAGGTAGTTGTCTGGAGCACAAGTGTCTTGTGTTTAAATTAACAAGATAGGATTCCATTAAAATCATGCTGGTTCTGAAACATTTTGGAAAAGCTCTTCTGTTGCCTCCTTTTTAGTGGGGCAAGTCAGTTGAGAACAAAATGACATCAAAGGGAAACATACCTTAGGCCTGTACTATGAAGCAAGTTTAACAATCTCAGGCTACGATTTCATTATTTGGCTTCATTAAGCCCAACAACCAATCTGGCCAATCAGTCTTACAAAGCTAGTCATCAACTTGGTAAGTTAACCCGGGTTCCTGAAGTCGGTTATGAGTGTGTTCATATGAGGGGATGACCAAATGCAAACCTAATATGACAATTTTAAAAATGTACTGCAGAATAAAAGTACCAAAGCTGTTGCAACCAGGAAAGCTGAAATAAAAAATGCAGCCTGTGTGAATGCTTCATAAATGATCTCATTAATATCAGTTCCCCTTTGTGTATAAGTTGCTTAGATGTAGGTTTTCTCGTCAACATTCTATTTGTCATCTTGTATCAGAAGATTGATTAATGAAGTTACAGATGGAGTCCCTTTATGCAGTGCAAAAAAATCCCAAAGATGCATTTTATAAAGAAAAAATAATCGTGATGATATATTTTCATAGCGATGTGTAGGATGAATTCAGTAATCTCATATTTCATCTAGTTTTTATGGCATAAATGGCAGTGTTTGCCTTTTTCTTTCAGCTGCAACCTGGTGGTGTTCAACAGTCATGGCAGTCGGAAAGAACCAATCTAAAAACATCATTGAAACTGAGAAGTAGACTTAATGCCAATTGGGTAAGTTCAACAGTCAGAATAGAATTGTATCGCTCTACAAAGACAGAGAAAAGAATGAAATGGTTCTAAAAACTTCTCTCTTTCCCTCTCACTCTGAACACAGAGCTGTGTTGGACCTTTCAGGACTGGTGATGATATTTTCAAAAAGACAGACTGGTTTGTAGGTCATGTTTTAATATATGTTGATCTGTTATCTGAGTTATCTGGAACATAACCTGCTCCAGAGTAGGTTTGTGGTTCAGGATCCGTTGCCATAGTGATGAACCTGGTAAGAACTGAACCACTGTCTTAGTCCTGAAAACTAAGAGATAAAACTGAAGTTACCTCAATAAGTCCAATTCCTGCTTCGTAATGCAGATCTCTAACCTTTGTAGAGACAGTATTTCTTGTAGTCACTCACTCCTTTTTAGTTATGTGAAGAAAGATGTTATTAAAATAGGGAGCGTTGAAGCTGCATCCTTTGCTGAGCTCCACCTAATATTGATAATTATGCTTATTGATAATTGGTGTTATCAGTTATCTCAAAGCAGTGCCACAGCTTGGCAGAGCCTCCAGTCTGGTGTTGGACTTATAACTTACATTCCATTCAACTCCAGTGAGATACAAAGCAACATGTCTGAATGATTAGATACTATAGAGGAGAGGAAATGTGTGATTTGGTTGAACCGACTTTTTAACATGCCTCAGCTCACCCAATGATTTTCTGTTCATCTGAATCTTGACTTTACAAACGGTTTTCAGCAGACAATCACCTGTATGAGATTTACCAAACCAGGTCAGGTGTAGTTTTTACAATGACACCAATGTCCCATAAAATGATGGCTGACATTTAAAAAAAAAAAAAAAAAAAAAAAAAAAGAATAAGCAAAAGCATTTTAGGTTATTTTAAGTCCACTGTTCAGAAAAATATCTAAGTGTTTTAAGCGAGAGTTTTGTGGTATTGAAAAGAGATTTTGTACAGATGCCTGCTGACAGAATGGACTTACAGCGATTTGGAATCACATCTCTGACGTGTGACTCAGTCTCATTGTTTAACCATCGTGTTGTCTTGAAGTCAAAAATGACCTGGCCACTATGTTAAATAGCATAGAAACCCCTTGAATTACCTTTTTTTTAACTTGAAGTTCAATGACTTTTCCTAAAGTGACCTAAACATTAGAAAAAGTGAAACATTGTCTTTGTTTATATTTTCATTAAAGCTGTACCTCAACAGTGCAAAGATTGCCTTAGGGTCATTTTTACCCGGCAGTTAAGAATCACAGTCACAGTGGATTAAAACACACACCCACATCACGCACACACCTCTGAAACCACAATGACACAACCAGACACACCCACACACACATGCAATGAAGAATTTAGAATATGCGTCCTACTGATTGATCTTAGAAAAACTAAAACTTTCTCGTGCAGGTGTCACATCACTGATCCACTACAAGTCTCAAGTTTCAACAATTTCAGACAAATGAAACACTTCTTGAAAACATTGTTTACAAGCGGGAAACATGTTCAGAGGCTATAAAGGTGCTGCAGATGACAGCAACACCAGTTCTCTCTTTACTGAAGCCATGAGTGCAGTTTTCAGGTTTCAGTACCCAGCAGATCATAGATCAGTTATTTTTTCACAAATCCAGGAGTAACAAGAAGGACTTTAAAACAGATACTGTGTGCTGCACATGTGAGTATTCCATGCACACACATTCGCATACTGTCCTACATGTGCTAATTAGGATTTAATATGTTCTTCATATTTTTGTTTTGCATCTATTATTTTATATTATTCTCATTACTGTTGTAGGTTATGTGCCTTATGGGTGGCAGCAATGATTCAGAAGATGTGAGAAGACGAGTATTTTGTAGTTGAGTTTTGCAGTTTTCCATTGTACAGAATACAGTACACTGTTGTTTCCCTTCAAAAATGCATTTCAAGTTACTTGCTGCACATTTCTGGTACTTTCTTAGGATATAGAAGTACAGGAGGAGAACATGTATTTGACCATGTGATTTTTAAAGTCACAAGAGGAAAGAAAAAATACAACTATGTTGACGCAACTGAATGTAGGTTTGAGGTTTACTCCTTTGCTTGCAGCTTATCTTAGTCCTTGCTCCATTAATCATTCCAAGACAATGGTCTCCACAGGATCGGCCCTTTCTTTTAAATACCTTAAGAAAACATTCTCTTAGGAACAAGGTAGAAAAAGGTGTGATTTTTATATATATATATATATATATATATAATACAAGTTGATTTGCTAGTATTAAAAATTAAGTTAAATAAGTTAACTCTGAGACACGTTGTCATTTTATCATGTTATTTTTACAGGAATGAAAATACAAGAAAAATATGATTATATTTGTAAAGTAGACATTCCAAGCTATCAGGCTATAGTTTTATTTGTGTGTGTGACACTGGCATAGAAATGCCCAACCCACTGTAGTTTTAATGATTCCTGATATCCCATTCTTTCTCCCAGTCTTTTCAAACAGCACAAAAGGCCTTAATGCCGTGTTGTTGGACTGACATAGGAAACAATATCTACGCTACTGTTCAAAAGTTTGAGGTCACTCAGACAATTCCATGTTTTCCATGAAAACTCCCACTTTTATCCATGTGCTAACATAACTGCACAAGGGTTTTCTAATCATCAATGAGCCTTTCAACACCTTTAGCTAACACAATGTAGCATTAGAACACAGGAGTGATGGTTGCTGGAAATGTTCCTCTGTACCCCTATGGAGATATTCCATTAAAAATCAGCCGTTTCCAGCTACAATAGTCATTTACCACATTAACAATGTCTAGACTGTATTTCTGATTAATTTAATGTTATCTTCATTGAAAAAAACACTTTTTCTTTGACCCCAAACTTTTGGACGATAGTGTATGAGTCATAGAGGTGTTGATTGGCTCATTTGTTTACCTGCATTCTCTGACTGGATGTAGCTTCAGATTATCCCCACAGAGGCCAAACTGGTATCGGTCTTCTTCCATAAGTCCCATTAAGGCAGCAATGACGTGTTTTTCCTAAAATGTTCATCCTCTGTGCAGCCTCTGTGCTCCTGTTTGTTCTCAGGAGAAAACCTGCTTTAAAAAAACAAAAAAACAAATCATTCTTATGTTGCAATATTTGTAGTGCGACGGGTTTCTTAAATCTACCAGGTAACTGCACATTAGGTTAATAGGCAAAAGTGGAATAGATAATCATACAAGAGCAAGATACAGTTGAAGAGGAAGAAACTGAGACAAACTCACTGATTCCATCCAAACCATTTCCTGATTACCTGTCTTCTTTTCTTCTGGTGTAGTTTAAGCTGAATGTAACCTAATAGAGACATGTTGGTTGGAATCCCTTTTGCTATGAATTAATTTCAAGAGTTTTTTTTCTAAATTTAAAAGTCTAGATCTGCATCTTCCAGGCCAACTCAGCTTGGAGGAAGCTATCTTTCTATAACGCACAGCAAAATAACGGATTATATCAGCAAAACCGATTTTGCACAACATCTCGTTAAGAGGACAGACAATGGCATATCACTCCCAGGAATGTGTCTCCTCCCAACTGCTTAATTACTGCGGTGAAACCCCTTCCTCGTCCCAGCCATAAACCCTCAGAAAATACCAGAAAGACCACATGACCCAATGCAATAAATTTTCAGATTAGAGTTATGATGGTGGTAGGATGAGCTGGTTTTAATTTGAGGAAATACCGAAACCAAGATTTTCTCACCCCCGCCCCTCTCCATTGTTTCCTCTGTCTGTGTCAAACCAGGTGAGCTTCTTAAAAGCCTCACCCAGCACTACACGGTAAACACAAAGTGTGAATATGATACAACCCTCTGCCCTCCCTCCTGACTGTTACTGTGTGTTCCTCCCTCTCTCTGCTCCCGCACTGGTGGGAAGTATGATGTGCAACAGTTTTCCCAAACTAGTCAGAAGTCTGTCATTTCACTGATCAAATTCTGGGTTTCATGGCTGAGGAGAAGCAGACTGGGAGGAATTAAGGAAGCAAGGGAGGCAGTTATGATGGATCAGGACTTTGGCTCAGTTGGGAATGGACAGAAAAGGTAAGAGAACTTAACATAACTGAACTCCCTTCGAAGTGAAAGAGGTATTTAATCTAGTGCTTTGTCCTGTAGAATGAATGAATGTTGGAATTAATTCAGTTACTGTCATAGGTAGATCTATGTATGTAAATATGACACCGATAATACGACAAATACATTAAAAGGATCGCTTTTGCGGTCGCATATCAGCTGACTGGACAGTATGATTTTAATTTCCTTTAGGCCAAAAGAGGCACAGCAGAGCTACTGGTCAGCACTGATGACCTTCTGACTCTACCAGCAATGATGGTTCATTTTAACCACGGGGATAAGTTTGCAAAAGACGGTTATTTTTAACACCTACCTAGGCAGATGCGTATTTTACGCACAGAAGCGCACACCAGTGATTTACATCTCAACATATTTCAGCCTCCATTATTAATAAAGCCTGGTTCTGTAATTAGTTCTGTGAGCTCCTCTAACGCAGTGTTTGGGCTATTAGTTGAACCTGAAGTAGAAAACAAAGGTGTAAACTAAAGGGCAAGTTACTCTGAGCTGGGAAAGGATTACTGTAATTCAAGTAATTTTATGGTTTCCAGTTATTTCTGTGCCAGGGCTAGTCACACTCTGTCAAAGTCTCCAAGACTCTCACACTCTGTCAAAGCGTGTCTGACCAGTTTTAAATTCAAGGTTTCCCTTTTTTTTCTTTCGTTATTTTTTCCTTCTCTGGGAACGTTTATCTTCTGCGTTCAACAAAGACAGATTAGAGGTGTTTGTTGCGAACTGGAGCGCACTGTGCTTATACACTTAAATGAGGATCAGTTTCTGATCAGTTAATATTTGTTATTTAGTAGTCATTCTAGCGGGTTCCTATCTTGTGCATCCTGCTTGCAACAGACTGTATTAAACCCTATTTATCCCTGCAAACAGATGGATAATAATAATAATAATAATAATAATAATAATAATAATAATAATAATAATAATAATAATACCTTTAATTTATAATGCACTTTACATATAAAATCTCAAAGTGCTACAATGTATGTTTTACGCATGTATATTTAGGTTTTGGTCATTTTATTGTCATTACGCACCGCTGCTCACCTGTTACCTTCCACTTGCTGTGACATGTATCCGCACACGTCCTCCTGACGGCGGTCTGTTTATACCGGCATGCACTGCTCACTGTTGCTCTGACAATGTCATTGCTAAAGTGTCACCAACAATGCTGCTAAAATTTGTATAGACACGTTTAATTTTATAAACAAAGCCAGCAGCTCCAGTCATGGCGTCTGAGGACGGCTCCACGGAGCTGGCTGTCAGTCCTGCGGGGCCTGCTGCTGTCCCTGACCGTGTCAGGACACTCCCTCCTCGGCCGCTCCCCGTGTCAGCCGTTGGCACCTGGTACGCACTGAAGGCGGAGGTCGGCATCTTTCTGTCCTCGCTTGGATCATGGCGACTTTTAGAGTTGTTCTCCACTGAGGAGCAGGAGGGATCTCTCTCAGATCGGTAAGCTTTAAGGCTGCTGGATGTTTTAAGGTGTGTTGTAGGTGTTTGTAGGCCCAGGTGTGGTTGGTGCTACGAGGTCTTTCTGATCAGGCCTCACCTGGTCCCATCACGCAGCTGTCCTCTCCTGTTTCGTGGTGTGTGCGTTTTGATGCTTGTTATTTCTGCAAAGAAGACATCAGAATTGACAATGAGACAATTACCCCTAGGGCAAAGACACAGAGTTCTTCCTAACAGGTTAGCCCCGTTCTGCAGCTGTCTGATAGCAGATGATGAATCGAAGTAGTTTGTGTTTACATGAAGAGAAGGCTGCAGAAATAAAGAAATATCACATTTGTGGTATTTTTGTTTGAAAAAATATTGCTGGTGAATTTTCTGGGGATCTACTGATTGATTAAACAACTCATTGATGCAGCTTAAATGCAGAGCTGTCTGTTTCAGACAGATTCAAATGATTTCACAGGTCGTTGGTGCAGTTGTCTTATGTAGGGAACATGAACAGATATTACTTCTCCATTTTAGTAGATATCAAAGGAGGTTTTCAGGAAGAAGCAAAAAAAAGTAAATGAAGAGTTTTTGGCATTGGGATCTGTGCTTAGTTAGCCAGTTCAGTAATTCATTATGTTTTCTTTATGTATTATTGGTTAATCACAGGGTCTATATCATTTTAGAAAATAGGACAATTAATAGCTCACAATTTCTTAAAGTGCAACATGGTGATGATGCCAACAGTCAAGAACTCAGAGAGTCAGCCTACAGTGGTATGAAATGCAGCAAGTCAATTCTTTCTGATCATACATGTAATCTGTCATAGGATGATGAAATTTTTCTGTTTTATTTTGGTGTTTGTGCTGACATTTAAAGCAGTTGATTTCTTCGTGTGATATGAAAAACAGAATATCACCAGACTTGTACTTTTATTGTGCACACGTGACAATTAGCAGTCAAATAAATGGTGTTTATTCATCTGCTGTGTATTGGGTGTTTTGCAGGCTTAAAGTGGCACTGAAAGATTTTCATTGTAATGCATGTACCATTGGGCCAAAGTTCGCAGATAACCCTTCATCATATTGTAATTCAACTGGTCTGAGAGGAAACAGGGCCTCTGGAATGGGTTAAACAGAAGATTTCCAGTCAGGTCCACAGACTGTATATAAAGATATTGACCCATCACTCAGTGATCATGATCTTAATTATGCACCGCTTGAAGCTTTCATACATTTTAAAATTCATTCCAAGCAGTTGTGAAAAACAGGGCAAATAGCTGTAGAGACCAAAACCATTTTTTTTGTATCAGGCTGTAGGGCATTTTACCATTGGGGTCTATGGGGACTGACTTGCTTTTGGAGACAGCCTCAAGTGGCCATTCAAGAAACTGCAGTTTTTGGCACTTGAATGTTGGCTGTCACCCTGGAGGTTGTTGCTTGCACAGGACAGTGAGATTCAAGTCTTGTGTGAAGCCAAAAATTAGTGTTCAGTGAGGTTCAAAAACATACCCAGTAATGGATTGTTGCCAAAGATGTGCTACTAAAGACCAAATATAACTGAGATCTTTAATATTGCCACTTTAATCATCTCAATTCAAAAGAGAATAAAACCACTGTTAAATGGCTGGAGATGGATTTCTGGCAGAAGGACCCATGGTGGCTGACCACAAATAGGTGTCGGTAAAGTTGTAGTGCCAAGCAAGGCCTAACAGGTTTCCATGGGGTATGTATTAAAGAAACGGCACAAACACTGTTTAATGACAGGCCTAGTTCTTGTGGAGCAAGGAGAAATACTCTGTAATTACTGCTATGAGCAAGCAATTTAGGGTCTTAAGACCCAACCAGAACTAACATTAGTGAGCTGCTATTCAATTTAAGCACTGACAAATGCAGCCGCCTTTTAATATCCATAATTTAACACCACAGAATGCTAGAGCATTGCCAAAATGCCAAAGACATGCAGTATTTGAGGTGATTTTGAAACAATGCTACCATACTTACCATGGTTTGTCCATTAGAAAGCACTGACAGGTTCATGCAAAAAAAAAAAAAAGTCGTGAAAACATCCTGGTCATGACATATCCTGGTCACAGTTCTTTTAAACAAACTGACAAAACACACACGCACGCACGCATGCACAAACACACGCACGCACGCACGCACGCACGCACGCACACACACACACACACACGTGATAGACTCATGGCAAAGAACATATCGGATGAAATATTGTGTGGTGGATGCATAAATCTATCTATCCATGTCAGACTTCATGGCCACATAGTTAGACAATCTATTTTATGCTATAAAATTCTGTTGTTTTTTTCCAAGGAAATCATAAACATTTTATTTAGATGATTACTGAACAGTGAAGACAATTTATTGTACACATCCATTTTATTAATTTAAATGTCATGTTATGTCGTGCTATGATCAATAGTTCAGTGTATTGGATTTACAATGATCTAAACAGGTCATGTTTTGCAGCAGCACACGCACCAGTTTGAACTTTGCTTTTTTTCTTTTCAGACAACCTATCGAGAACCCATGCCATCAGACGAAGCCTTTGTTTCGGTCCTGGTTCCAGTTGCTGCTTCTACTTTGTGTTGTGGTCTTTGTCTTGTGTTACGCCCTGTCCAACAGCTCTGTGTCATGGCAGACCCACTTTGCACTCCAAAAACACTACAAATGGCCTTTCAATGACAAAAACAAAGTTTACATGTCTTCTCATCAGGTCCATCCAAAGCACAGACACATACTCATTGAAAT
Organism: Amphiprion ocellaris; assembly: GCF_022539595.1. Taxonomy (NCBI): domain Eukaryota; kingdom Metazoa; phylum Chordata; class Actinopteri; family Pomacentridae; genus Amphiprion; species Amphiprion ocellaris. The sequence continues at coordinate 38,254,408 of NC_072769.1, forward strand.
CCAGACAACCACAGAGCCTTCTACTGTACAGCCTGTAAAGACTCAGTACCACCAAGCCTATCCACGCAACTACAACTTTATAATGGATAACAAGGAGGTTTGCAAACAGAACCCTTTCCTGGTCCTCATGGTTCCAGTGGCACCAAATAATGTGGCAGCTCGGGATGCAATCCGGAAGACATGGGGCAAGGAGAGCTTGGTCCAGGGTGAGGTGGTGATCACTTTGTTCATGTTGGGTCTCTCTGAAGGAGCTGATGTTGACAAGCTACAGCAAGAGAATGTGCAGTACCACGACCTGATCCAGAGCGATTTCATGGACACTTACCTCAATCTGACCATCAAAACCATGGTGATCATGGACTGGCTGGCCACACGTTGCCCCGCAGCAGCCTACGCCATGAAGGTTGACTCCGACATGTTCCTGAACATCGACAATCTGGTGATCATGCTACAGAAACCAAACATCCCCAAAACAAACTACCTGACAGGGATGGTGATGACGAACAGGCCAGTTGTCCGATCAAAGGACTCCAAGTGGTACGTCTCTGAGGAGCTGTATCCAGATCCTGAATACCCGACCTACACTCTGGGCATGGGATACGTCTTTTCCAATGATCTCCCAGAGAAGTTTGTGGAGGTCTCGAAATCAATCAAGCCCTTTAACATTGAGGATGCTTATATTGGAATGTGCATGAAAAAGCTGGGATTTACGCCCACGTCACCACCAGATCCCTCTCAGTTCCAGGCCTATAACAGCAAATACAATCGCTGTGAATTCTCCAAAGTCATCACCTTCATTCTTGGTCCTCCACAAGAATTGGTGGATTACTGGACAGACTTAAAGAAGCCTGGACCTCCTTGTTAGGACAATAAGATGCACTTAGAAATCACTCAAGTGGCAGGGCTTTTACTTGTTTGTGTATTTCTACTGTACTGGAAAAACAAGTGCACTTTTTGACTTTGTGTATTTCAAAGGGACTTCTGAAGGGAAAGTTCACTGACCCGGACATGTGGAGCAAAGTGTAAATGAAAATAAGTGAAGTTAAGGGTACCATTTTGACCACTGCTGGATCTGTAGAACAGTGTTTTTCATGATCGTGTTGCTGTTTTGCTTGTATCTTTGTACCTGCATGTGCTCAAGGGTGGACATGTATGCCATTTACACTGGGGTGCCACAATACGCGTTTCTGCTAAATGCACTGTGTAATAATGCTGAATAAAGGTCAGATTTTTTTTAAAAAAAAAAAAAAAGAGGAAAAGCAAGAAGAAAAAATTACTTGGAGATGATGCAGCCAGTTCAATATAATGACTTTGCAACTGTTATGAAGTAGGACAACATTTCAGTATGTCTGTGATGTCTTAAGGGTGAGAAGGAATGTTGTATTTACTCAATTGTGCTTACAATGAACAATCTCTTCACTGTCTGTGATAGCACATTGAACTCTGACAAGTATTGTTCCATTCTTCAAACCCACATCCTGCACGTGCACTGTTCTATCGAGGTCAAAACTGGATGTTCTACCAGATAATGCTCCTTGAACACATCCAGGACCAGAAGAACTTGGCTGCAGGAGCACAGTATCCAGGTCTTAGAGTGACCAGCTCAATCTCCAGACATGAGCCCCATTAAAAATCTGTGGTGGATCATCAAAAGGTCTGTTTCAAAGCTTAAACCAAAGAATTTATGAGAAATAAAAGCAGTAATTCAAGAAGAATGTTACAAGATTACCCTGAACAGTGTGAAAGGCTGGTGGGGAACATCCAGCCAGGATTAGAGCTGTACTGCTGCTAATGGCAGGATGACTAAATATTAATTTGATGATGGGATGGGGTTTTTTTGTTCAGTTTTTAACACATTCTCTGTTATATGTTTACTTTAATTCCGACAATGTTGAGAACTGACTTATTAAAACTGTCAATATAATTTTGTTAGTTTTTCTTGTAAACCATAAACAAAAAAGGATAATTTGTATTTGTTTGTATCTGCCTAATGCAGCCATACCTTTTGAAACACAAAAAAGATTTTTCCACAAATATTTCATGATAGTATTTGAGATTGTGTAAAATTTTAAGGGTGTCCAAAAACTTTTTTCCACCACTGTCAATATGTGAAAAAGTTTATTAAACTGGTGCATGTTAAAACTGGACTGAACAGGTAATAATTTGCTTGGCAGGTATGATAGAACTCACCGTTCATACCTTTGCAAACAAATGTTTTGTGCTCCTGGTCGCACAATCAGAAAACAACAAAACTCCTGAGAAATATCACATGAAAAATTACACTTCTATGGTTCTTATATCAACGAAACATACCATCAAAATAAACTGATGTGTTCTCATTATGTTACAAATAACCAGGTTTTCTTTTTGCATTGTTGCTTTCTACTTTAAAAATATAATCAGTTTTTCACCAGTTACGTTGCTGTATGTTCCCACACTAGTTTTTAATTAGATGAATGAATTCATGAGAGGTCTGCTGTGTGAAGTGTCTTGTCTGGTGACACTTAAACAGCTTCACTGATCTCTGGATGATGTTGTCTTTTGGGTTATCCCAGCTCAAATCAAGGGCCTTCTGCTCGGCAATTTCTGATTTATCTGAAACTTGTTTGAAACCTAATTTGAATCAATAACATGATGAGAAATAGTGATAAAAAATATCAGGCTTCCACCTTTAATAGTTCTGGAGATACTGTCGTTCAAATATAGCCTCAAATTTCAGTGCGGGAAAAAACTGAGCAATAAATGACTTCACAAACAAAAGAGGTAGAAGAAAAATGGAGTCTCTGGGTGTAGCTAAACTATACAAATACAGTGACATATTGAGTGATATACATTATGTACACACACTTACCAGCCCTGATCCTGGCATGGTTTGTGTGTTCAGCTGTATGTCACACCTTATTTATATCACAGCTGTGGAAAATCCCTTTTCAGTGACAAAGCTATGATGCATCTGTGCATCCTCCCTCATAGATCCTCCAGCAGCCTCCTCGATGACCCTTGATCCTCTCTCCTCAAGGTGCCTTTTAGAAACTGAGATGTCCTTTGTGATGATGCACCAACGTTGATTTCTGGGTAATGGTCAGGAGGAGAGAGGAGACGAGGAGGCTGAAGTTCAGTGAAATGCTTCAATTGCAAATGTCAATATAAAATGAAATCCGAATAGGTTAAACTTTTCTTTATTTAGTAAGTTGAAGAGAGATAGGAAAGGTAGGAAGAATATTCATGTTAGGACATGCAGCAAATTCAGTCATGGATTGGATATGATCCTTGACTGCTGCATCTGAGACCTACATCTCCTATTTATGGGCCGTCGCTTGACCATTTCAGCTTCTACTCAGTCACATTCTTAATTACATTTACAAAAATATCTGTACGTTGTATACTTTTAGCTGAATGTGGGGTAGTAACATCTTGTTGACAGTCAGTGGCCCTGTGATGGACCGGCTGGGACAGGCTCCAGGCCCCCCACTGCTACAATTCTACGCTTTGATCCAAAGCGACATACCTCAGAGAGTAGATACAACACAAGCAAGGAGCTGCTCTCCCCAGGAGGAAGCGGGTCTAGAACATTGATTAATGAAATGAGCACAGCATGACATCTGGTGGTGCAAAGACACTATTACAGTAAAGAGGTGAGGCTTTACACTGATCAGCCACAACATTATGACTACTGACAGGTGAAGTGAGTCCTGACATTCATGTGGATGTTTGACATGTACCACCCACCGAACCGTTGCAGGTCAAGCAACCGTCCAGCCCCCATGGCAACAGCAGTCCTTGATGCCAGTTGCCACCCTCAGCAGGACAATGCACCCCGACACACCGCAAAAACTGCTCAGGAGTGTCCCAGGGAACACGACAGAGCTAAGATGTTCAGCTGTGGGATGTTCCAGGATAAGCCTGATCTAGGTAGGTCCTATCCTGAAACCCAGAGGACCCACAGAAGTCACTGCCACCATCCCCGTGCCACAGGACATCCCCAGAGGTCCTGAGTCCATCACCACTGGGTCAGAGGAGCTTTAGCAAAACTAAAACAAGAAGCAGTGTGTGTTTTAGGGCATGGCTTCGTTTGTGATTGACCAGTCTTTAGCGTCCTGCTGTTGGACACAAGTGAGCTCTGTCGATTCTGTTTTTGGCAATGTTTTGAAGATATTTAGCAGTGATGCCAAAAGCTTATGAATGTTCCTAATTTTGTTTGGTAATGTCCATCTTTATTCAAACAGTGGTTAATAAATCTACGAATGTCAACACATTTTTGTCCACCCTGTCATGTCATTGTCATCATTGTCTACCCTTTCATGTCATTGTCCACCCTGTCATGTCATTGTCCACCCTGAGAGGTTAATTTCCACCCTGCCATTTCTGTGTTTGATGAAAATAAACAAGTTATTGTCAAAAGCTAGTAAAACCTAATATGTGAACAAGATCACCTCTCTCTCCATGGCATCGCCAGTAGAGGTCTGACCGTCCCATTCCTGTCCTACACATTCTCACCCGTGTCCAATACAATCTATTCAATATTATAAATTGAATCAGTTTAGACCTGGCATCTCTCATTGGCTTTAGCAAATGTTTCAGTGAGTTATTCTACTCTTCATCCTCGTATGTTATCTATAAATCCCTTTCCCATACAGCTTCTAGACAGCACCACTAAATTAATCAATAAGAAGCTTGTAAATTTGACCTGCCAGGTGTGGACGACTCCTCAACAATTTCAATTTAGAGCATAAAGAGCACTGGCTAGGCAACCTGTTGCTTGTCGAGGCTTTCTTAGATAGACAGTCTCTAAGCTGCAGGAATCTCCAGAAGTCTCTCCTCTGCAAATTGTAGAGCTCTCTCTTAGTTCATTGAATGTTTTCAGGGTGTTGTTGTGATAGAGACATCCAATATACTGAATCCCCCCAGTATGTCAGTCTTTCCAAAAGAACCCTGTAGTGACTTTACCTGTAGTCACTGTGGCAGTTAGGTCGGCTTAAGTCTGACGCATGCCGCTTCAAATTAAAACAGCATCTCTGCTCGTTTGTATTTGATGTTCCATTTATTCATGGCAGTTGCAGGTAAGTTATCAGTTCATACATTAAGTTTCCTATAAACCAAAAAAACAACCTGAAAACATACGTAAAAACAACGGGATTTCTTTCAGAGTGTGTTCAGTCCCAGTTGTCCAGCCATCATTCTGATTGTCAGTCTGTGATCAGTCCACAGCAGTTCCTTCACCTTCTGGATCTTGGCATCGGTTCTTGGCGGTTTTGGGGTGTCCTTTCTCCATTCTCAAGCTCTTGTGCCACTCAGAGATCATTGTTTGCTCCCTGAACACATCATTCACTACAGCAACACTTTCTGATTGAGTTTTTCGAAAGCTAGCAAAGCTTGATGTTAGTCTTTTGCTCCAGGTTCATTCTGAGACACACTGGAGCTGAAAGCCAGCTGTGAAAGGAAAGATAATAGATCAATGCAGGATGCTTTTCTCATCCAGTGTTGACTTCATTACTGTGTGGCTGTTGAAATGCATGAACAGCAACCAAAGACCTGTTTCTTTTTCTTCACACCTTGTGATGTTGGATCATTTTCCCCACTTAATAAACTGCCAACTATAATATGTTTGTTTCTTTAATTGGGTTCTCTTTATCAACTTTTAGGACTTGTGCGAATCTTTGTGATATTTTGGTTCACATTTATGCAGAAATTCTAAATGCTTCACAAACTTTAAAGCATCCACACTGTGAAAGAACAAACTGCTATTGCGTTACTCGGGTCCTGGTCCATCCAGTTGGAGCGAAAGAGCAAAACCAGCAGGCACAGCACCAGCATCCCGCGGCTCATCACTTTACAGAAGATGACAGAGGCTCTGGGGAAGCCCATGTGCTGCTCCATCATGTTCGGCTCGCACAGCAGCCCCATGGTAACCGACCCGCTGCTCTGCGCCTCGCCGGTGTGCAGCAGCACCATGCTGACGACTGAGATGGTGATGGAGGAGATCCAGATGAGGGTCAGGTCTCTCCGCAGGCGCGTCTCAGTGACAATGACCAAGTAGCGGATGGCGCGGCAGATCAACCTAACGGCAGACAAATTACGTATTCTTCCCGTTCATTTTTTTGCCTTCATCGACCAAACGGACGCACACACACACCTTAAAATGATTGCTCACATTTCACAGGATCAGGATGTTTATGTTCCTCTAAAGGAAGGGCACAGGTCACAACCCAGTAACACACACACACAGGCAGTGTAGTCTCTCTCCTGTAACAGGCCAAACACATATCGACACCCTCTTAAAATAATGGCCTAAGTAACTTTTTCAGGTTTTCAGGAAACACAAAAAACTGAACCACACTACACTGAACCTTACTACACTGAACCTTGACCTAGGCCATCATACTACAGGGGTAGAATCGCATGATCTGTTCAACTGAGGATGTAGGTGATTTTACCAGAGGTGGCCAGCATCATGAGGAGATGATTTAGGCAAAAAAAATAACTTTTGTCAAAAAATGACTTAGGCCATTATTTTAGGACGGTGACGATATGCGAATGAGGACGACACTCTGCAGTAATTATCATACCAACGTGAGTTTTACCAATTAAAATTAAAATCAAAATTCACTAAAGTGTCATTAATATCATTCACTTGAGTTTTCATGAAGCTTTAACGAGCTTAAACAGTATTTTATGGCCGCTAGCTTAACAGTTAGAAGAGAGCATCACCACTTGTCTGACCACATCAGAAGTGTCACACATGTGTGCCACTAATTAATGACTCCTCTGAACCAATGGCTAAACTGGAACCATATACAAACAATACAAACTACAATGCTGAAGAAACACAAAAATAGCCCAAAAATAATAACAACCATAATCACGCTTTGAGATTGCTCACCAAAATAAAATACATTATATTCAAATATTTACTCTGCTACTTTAGCAACAGACAAAGTAAATGATAGGAGTGATCCAGGCCCAGAGTGGCTAATCGGGAGGACAATTCTGGGTGGGCCGGTCTGATGTTTGGGCCGCGAGTTGTTTTCCCAAGTGTTCCAAATTTTGGGAACACTTGAGAAAACTGGCTAACTGATGTAGACAGGAGGAGAGAATTGGTGGAGCACATGTCTCTATATGTGGTTGGTTAACCCATCACACCCTTGTGGGTTCAGTGAGAAGAAACAAGACAAACTGTTGTTGCTGGTTTGAACATGAAAGTCATGTGGATGTTGCTAAATTGCTGCATTTTAAATTCAATATTTTTAATGAACGCTGCTGGACTTCTGTCTCTTCTGTTAAAATTTTGATGCTAGTGAATTTGAATAACCCAGTATAGTGACAACGTGATCTAAATTTGCCAATACTATATCAATATATCGATATTATACTCAAGCACCTGGTATTCTATTATGACGCGCTTTTGTATTCTTCACGTCAAAATACAGGTGGTCCTCGACTTATGTTTGAGTTCTGTTCCTACAGTGTGATGTAAGTTGACTTTCGCCATAAGTCGGAACTCTGGCGAAAATGTAAACAAAGCCATTACGTGCATCATATTATGATCAGTTCTTTGGAAAAGTTATGAATATCAATGATTTTCATGTATGTATGAATCATTTTACAAGAAGAAAACAGAATATTGTAACGGAGTGATAGTGTTGTTGATGTTGAGGTTTCAATGTTTATTGTTTTTTCTAGATTTACCTCATGTCAGTGAACATGCCATGTTTAGTTAGCTCACCTCTGATTGGCTGAGAGTCAGCTGTTGTGTGTGTACAGTGGTTGTATTAAATTTGTATAAAATGAAGCTCATTTTCAGCTCACATATAGCTCAATTGAGAATTTGAGCCATTAGTGGGAATTATCTCCTTTAAATCTCAACTATGACTCCTGCTGCTAAGTGTTTTCCTTTCTCATTTATATCTCTTAGTGAATTTTTGGAGGAAAACATGAGAATCATATCAGACTAAATCTAAACTAAAACCAGGCTGAAATGAGAGTTACAGTTCTGTCTCCCAAGCTATAGAGGAGCAAACTTTGAGCATGCCTATATGTATATGCATGCACATGTAGCCCATCTATTGCTATTTTATATGGGAAAGGGCCCCGAGTTCTTTGACAGTTATACTCTCATATGAAAAGTCTTTCTTGACTCTCTTTAGTTCTTGGATCTATATAGCAATTTCAACACTTTAATTCCTGAGCTAAATTATTCAGTACACTATAAAGAATAAAGAAGTTTATTGACCATCTAAATAAATAACTGCACCAGAAATAGTCAAACTAAACAATCCCACTTAAATTAAACCCCAAATGTGTGGGAAATGTGCATAAACAACAAACACAGTCACCAGTCAAAGTTTCTCAGTAACCCAACTTCATCACAATAATAATAATAATAATGCCAATAATAAACGGAAAGAATCAGGTTAACAGTCTTTGCTTTCTTTGAAATGTCCCTTTACCTATGGTGTGCACACCATTAATTAGTCTCTAAGCCGGCAATTTAACAACAAAACCCCAAGGTGCAGGCCTGATTCGTTGCCCGGGATTCCACAAAGCAAACTCGACAGTCCTTCACTCAATAATGCGCAAAACAAAACAATAAGAGCGATACCTTTGTCCAGCGATCTGTCAATGTCCAGTGACTGCTACCAGTCCTTTAGCCTCAGTCCCTAAGCACATGGATCGACGACACACGGCAAACCCCAGGAGCTGTCCTCTTATTTTCCCACGTTGCCAGAGGAACTCTGAGCTTTTCCGGTCACTCAGAGCGCTATCTGGTGTCCTTCTCGCCGTCTCCAGGTCGGAAACAATCCAGGATAGGCTCCGTGGCTAGCTGCGTTAGCTCACTGAAGCCACAGTCCGGTTGTAAAGCTACTTAGCTTAGCCACTCACTTAGCTAATTAATGAAAGGATAAGTAACAGAACTTAACTTCGAGTAGAAACTATCTGTCGCTTACACAGCGGTCTCATTACATGTCCTTTCACAGACTATCTCACCGACAATGTGTAGTACAGAAACATGCAAACAGACTTAGCAATATGAGCATAAAGCTCAAGCAGTAGCGCTTGCTGTCGGAAACCTTCTGTCTCTCCCATAGACTGTATATAAAGCCTATATACAGTCTATGGCAGGGCTATTCAATTAAAAATTGACTCGGGCCGGATTTTCAGACTAAGAACATGAGCTGGGCCGGATGTTTTTAGCAGACAGTGAGCAAAGTTAACCATTTAAAATAAACACAAACAGATCAGATAACAAACACACTGGATGTTTATAAACGTATTGCCACATCCAAAAGGACATAAACACAATAGAAGAGCAGTACTTAAACTAAACCTGTGCTGAAATACTGCTTCTTTAAATTTTACATTTCAAACACAACTTCAACACATTTTGATAGGTAAATATAAGCACAGGTTAAGGTGCATATGAACATAAAAACTAAGTGTAGATTAGAAACACCATCTTTTGTTTTGGTCACATCTCAAAGTGCATTAAAAAGTAACTTGTTTAACAGTAACTTTTCAGAACTTGAGACATTATTCTTCTTTTGAAATAATAAAAAACAGAGTTTGTCCCTGTCCATATTTGGTCTCATCTGAGACAGTCACATGTTCAGTGCATATAATCAAAAAAAATAAACAGTAGGCACAGTGATAGTTACTATCCCTTTGAAACGAAATAAAGCTGACATCAAAGTGCATAATAAAGTGCAACTAAGTGAAATAACTGTCAAAACAAAATGTCTTTCTTAAATATTAAACTTCTAATAAGTGACCAGAAAATAGTCACATAAATACATAAAACTACCTTTAGTGTCTGCTACAGCACGCTGCTTTGTTGCACTTACCATGTCTCGAAGACATCTGTGGCGAGAATGTTTGACGTGTCAGACCTGTTTGATACCAGATGTCACACTCGTCTAAACTTTATCGTCCGTTAAAACTTCATCCACGACAGTCAACATGCAGTCCTTCAGTTTCTGAGTCTGTGAACGGCCTCTTTTTCGTGGCCCTTTCCTGAGCTGTGCAGGTCCGCTTCATTGTAGTACAGCTCCGGTTGTAAGATGCAGTCAAACTTTGAATTATAGACGCTCTCTCATGACATCCCTCGGGAAAGTTTGTCCGAAATGCGGCATGTTTTTTCAATGTGGTGTCTTCGGACATTATAATCTTTCAGCGCTGAAACGCACTCGTTGCAGAGTAAACGCATTGGTTTGGCGTTCGGACTTGGTGGTAAATAAATAAATACTTGTCAGTCCACGCAGGATTAAACCGACAGTTTTCCTCGCCGATTTGTCGTTTCAGGATAGAAAAAGACATGATGCTATTTTCACCTCTATAGAACTGCTAATGTTAACTTTTCAAACGCGTCTCCTCAACACAATGCATTGTGGGTTAGTTGCTAGGTTACGGTAAATGTTGCATTCAATGTTTGCAATAATGTTGGAATTTTTGTAAGAATTTGTCAGTGTTACTGAAAGATGTTTTTCTGTTTTTCTCGGACCCAAGTCCCAATCACTCGGCAGTTGCTTTAGGGCCACTCGAGTGTTGCTTTCGGGCCGCATGTGGCCCGCCGGCCGCTAATTGGATAGGGATGGTCTATGGTCTCTCCATGCAGTCTGCGGTCTTTTTTTTTCTTTGCATGTACGTCACTTCCTGTTCACAAGTCAAAGGTCACAGGTCAAAGAACAAACAGGATTACAATTAAATATTTTAACCATGAAATAAAATATTCGCAATTAAACATTTTAACCATAAAATAAAATATTCACAATTAAACATTTTAACCATGAAATAAAATATTCACAATTAAATATTTTAACCATGAAATAAAATATTCGCAATTAAACATTTTAACCATGAAATAAGATATTCACAATTAAACATTTTAACCATAAAATAAAATATTCACAATTAAACATTTTAACCATAAAATAAAATATTCACAATTAAACATTTTAACCATGAAATAAGATATTCACAATTAAAAATTTTAACCATAAAATAAAATATTCACAATTAAACATTTTAACCATCAATAAAATATTCACAATTAAACATTTTAACCATAAAATAAAATATTCACAATTAAACATTTTAACCATAAAATAAAATATCACAATTAAACATTTTAACCATCAATAAAATATTTGCAATTAAACATTTTAACCATAAAATAAAATATTCACAATTAAACATTTTAACCATCAATAAAATATTCACAATTAAACATTTTAACCATAAAATAAAATATTCACAATTAAACATTTTAACCATAAAATAAAATATTCACAATTAAACATTTTAACCATCAATAAAATACTTGCAATTAAACATTTTAACCATGAAATAAGATATTCACAATTAAACATTTTAACCATCAATAAAATACTTGCAATTAAACATTTTAACCATTTTAATCACAATGAAATGTATAGATTTTAACAACCGTTTATTGAACTATTTATGGTAGGCTATTTATTATTTATTAATTATTTATTCAAATGTCCTTTTATCCCTAATTTTATCAAACCTTATTCCAACACCATTACACTACAATGTATGGAATTTTTTTTAACCTGGCTGGTTGCAAAATGTGAACGTTTCGTGGCTGGTCCCCTCCTCCCTGGTGCGTGCAGGCAGGTGAGGAGGAAGTGAGGGCGGTGCATTGTGGGGGCGGTGCTCCGTCTCAGGTGAGCCTTTCAGTGGCAGCTGTCGTTTTGCCCGCAGGTTCGGTTTGGGATCACAGGAGTGTTAAGGTGATCACCGATGAAGAGCAGGGAGGACAGCGGAAAGAGGAAGCGACTTTAAATAACAGCGCGAGCCAGAGGCAGGTAGGTAAAGGTGTGAATGTGGCTCCGAGTCCGGCTCAGACTGCCAGGTCACTGCCTGCTTCTACCGCAGCCTTTATCAAGCTGACACCGGGGCAACTGTTAAGTCTGAACTTTAATACAACACGGGGTTAAGTGAGGGTTTGTCAGGGCGAACACACACATCTGAATAACTTCCACAGACTAGACTAGACTAGAGAGCTCTCCCCCTCTATGTGCTGCTAGCTCTGCTGGCTAACCACGCAGCCCTTCGACATGTTGGATTAAAACGCCCTGAGTCAATACTTCATCTGTATCCTCAGTTAGTTGATCTACTGGGAGCTAACTCGTGTGAGGCATTTGCAAATTTAACTCACTGCTGGACAACAGGTGACACAATAAACGCAGGTAGGCTACATTTAGAGTAACATAGGAAGTGCTGTATAAAGTTTAAATGACCTCTTAATTATCTTTTTGGTTACTGCTAAGGCATTGCTAGTTGAACTTGAGCTATAGATAAACTAGATGTTTGATTAACCAGAATTAATCCCTAAGATATCTTCAATTTAACCTGTCAAAAGTTAAATAAAGGTGTCTAAAGATCATGTGGTATATGTGAAGAATCCGACTAAACCACTTGCAGGAATTGGCAGTCAAGATATCCCAGCTGTTGTTTTTACAAGTTAATATCCCAGTTCCATTCCAGCCAATAACATCTTCAGTTAGTGATGTCCAGAAAGATCATTTTGCAAACATCCTTACTTAATAATAGCTTTAATTTGAGCATTGTAAATGTATCTGTCACACAGTCCAATGGATTGTTCACACTAGTCCAAATGTAATACCAGATGTTTTAAATTGAAGTCGGTGTGTCTAATATGCAAATCATGTATTGCCAAGCAAATAAGCCAATATGCCAGTCAAAATTCCCGTATAAATTAAAATATTTATTCTCACTTGTCAGACTTCGATTGCAGTCAACTACCTCAGATTATAAATGTGACTGGTACCGCTGTCATTTTGACATTTTTTTTTTTTTAAAATTCAAAATGTCATTTTAGTTGTTAAATAGAAACCTCCTAAGTGCTGAAAATGTTTGCTGTACAGAAGTGCTGTGATGATAGTTGGTTTGTTTATTTTTCTGGTTTATTTCAAGCTATTTATGAATTTAAAAAAATACATTAAAATGCAGCCAGTTTGAGTTGAGCTTTCCCTTTTCTCCTGACTTTATTAAAACCAAATAATATGAGGAAGATGTGGAATACTGAAATACGTGGACAAGTTATCAAGCTCCTCAAACTTAGGGAGCAAATTTGTGGCAAAAAAAATCATTCAATGTCACAGACAAAGAAAGCTGCAGCATCTTTTCCAACATGTTATCATTGCTTGGTGTCAGTTACACCACAGACAAATCAGTTTGTACAGTAAACCATTGTTTAACACCCACAGAAAGAAACCCGGATTATCTTATGTTTGATTAGGAAACTACTGAAATGTGCTGTAGACATCAGTCACAAATACTGAGCACATGAAAATCCACAGTGCTTAACCAACTGTTACAGCTGGGATCTCTGAGACCCAAAACAGCATTCATAATAATAGGGTAATTAAAAATGCTTTCAATAGATTCCAGTTAAATGTAGTGGAGTCTGGCCATAGAACAGGTGATTATGTTTTAGAGTTGGTCCTACACTTTTAAAGATTTCCGAACACTCCAAGACAGGGAATTTTGGAAGAGTATTTGCTAATTTTTCATCAGAGACCGCACTGGGTGAAAAATCAGCTCTTGGTACAGTATGTGCATTGAGATGCACTTCCAGTTCTGGGTGCAGATAAAAACTTTCCAAACATACTTGATTATTAATATCTTGTTGAGTGTTGTTGCTTTCCGGTGTTCATTTTTCCCCATTGTTTTTTTTTCTCCTGATCATACAATAGACTATTTTATGAGCAACAATCTCTAGGTTGCTATTAGTTTCCAGTAGTATAAAATCCCGTTGTTCGTTTAATTCTCCGTCCCCCACTGAGGCCGACATGCCCCCAGTCCAACTCAAACAGCTGACCTGAGCTGTGTAAAATGACTTTATCATCAACTGTGACGTCATCAGATCAGGCTGCTAGTGTTTTGCTTTCTCTATGAATGGTAATGGCTTGGGCAAAATATTGGGAATGCTTTTAAATTAAATCCAATATACCTCCGCCCTCTGTGACCTCAATAAAAAACACAAAAGAAATGTTTTTACCTTTTTAGCAACATTTTGGATTGCATTTGCTTTCTAAATACAGTGGCTGGTGAGTGCATGTTCACTTGTGTTTTGTCTAAAGAAAAACATTTCCGCAACTTTATAGACTCTAATCTTAAATAAGTTTCCACTAACTGGTCCACTCTTGTTCCTTTAAGCTTTGTAAGTGCAAGTTAAGTTTGCTTCATTGCATAAACAGCTATGATCAAACATTCGTCTTCACTACTTTGTCAGATGACAGGTTTAACGCAGAATTATGAAACTTGCTATGTTTACAGTGAATTCTTCCACAAAAGGTGTCCACATGTAGCACGTTTGAATTTGTTTCTAAAATTAACCTGCGTTGGGATTTAAGTGAAAATCCTAGAGAAATTAAAAATGAGAATGTGTTTTTCAAACCTCTCGCTCTGGAAGTTAGCTTTCAAAATCTGTTGTTATCATTCTAATAACCCAAGTGAGTCTGGCTTGTGGATACTGTTACCCAGTTCTGCTTTGTTCCTTTGTCAGTGTCAGCTGAAATGTGTCTGTGTGAACCTGAAACGGAAAGGAGGGTCTAATGGAAAAAACCTCTCTCAAAGTGACTTGTTTTCATTAGCATGTGGCCAAGAATTTAGTACACTTTGAAAGAATTAAATCACGTTTTTGTGTTTAGCTGTGAGTTGCTATTTTTTAGTCATAATTATAAATCCCATGAGAGTTCTTCTGCTCTGTGCTAACATGAGTTTTTTCTCTGTGTAGTTTTAATGGACAACAGGAAGAGGCATCTAAAACACACTGTTATCTGTGCCCTGGTAGCAGTGGTGGTCTTGTTCCTCTACCTCAATACTGAAAGACAGTTGGGGAGTCCGGGTGCTCCAGCTTACAGGAAACACTCAGCATTACCATCAGCAGCAGAACCACAGTGGGAGGATCCCGGGCCGTATCATGTGGCCTATCCACGAAACTACAAATTCATTATGGATGACACACCAACGTGTAAGACCACAACTCCTTACCTGATCCTGATGGTTCCTATTGCACCTCATGACGTGGCAACTCGGGACATCATCCGGAAGACGTGGGGAAATGAGACGCTGGTCCAGGGTGAGCTGGTTGAGACTGTTTTTATTGTGGGACTGCCTGGAGGAAGTGATGCTGAACAGCAGCAGGAGAAACTCAAACAGGAGAATCAGCTGCACCACGACCTGATTCAGAGCAACTTTCAGGACAGCTACCACAATCTGACCATCAAGACCATGGTCATGCTGGAGTGGCTGGCTGAGCACTGTGCCAGTTCTGCCTTTGTCATGAAGATTGACTCAGATATTGTACTTCATGTCGAGAATTTGGTTAAATTGCTGCTGGATCTTAGTACACCTAAACAAAACTACATGACAGGCTTGGTGTGGTGGCACAGCCCTGTTTTAAGAAATCCGTTCATCAAGTTCTACATGCCAAGAAGTGTGATTGAAGAATCGGAATACCCTCCATATCCTCTGGGCATGGCCTACGTTATGTCTCTGGACCTTCCTGCGAAGATCTTGGGAGTTTCACATCAGATCAAACCCATCTACATTGAAGACGCCTACCTGGGCATGTGTTTGAAACGCCTGGGCATTCCTCCCACCGACCCTCCGGACAAAGCAATGTTTCTTGTCACCCCTGAGCATCCTCTGAGCGACTGCAGTCTTTCCAAAGTGATTGCATTGATGACAACAAGCACACTACAGATGACGAGTTACTGGGAGAGGATCAGACAGAAAGTTCGGTGTTGAAGTTATACTGGTTTGGATTGTAGAAAGTGTGAACTGACTTCGAGTGACTCTTAAAATGAAGTCAACTGGATCATATTATGTGTTCGCAGGCAACATAGCAGCGCCTTCTGACTTGGTTGGAAAGATCAGAAGTTGTCAAGCCAGATAAACAGGCCAAACTGTCAGCACTTCCCGCCTGTAGTCAGTATGAAGCTGTTCGTTTTATAAATCTCAGCTCAGCACCATCACGTTTGGTCATTTTGCATCAGAGTGTGAAGAAGTTAGCGAGACAAAGAGATGTTTTCTCATCTGTTATAAGTGACCAAAAATATAAACACGGTCTGTAATATTTCATTTGACTAAATGCATTTGTTTCAGCAAAGGGGAATAAGTATTTATTGTTCCAACAGGCCTATATACACTTCATTTTTACAATGATAAGAGTGTGTGGATAGTTTAATCTTTTTTTTTTTTTTTTTTTTTTTTGTACTATGTGGGAGTAGACGGCTGTGGTCACTGCCTCCCAGTAAAAGTTTACTTTGATTTGATGATACAGCCACATAGTTTTTTGACTTCCTCAAAGTTTTTATAACTTTAGAAAAGGACAATAATTTTGCACAAAGTATTTTTTCTGGGTGTGCTGAAGGAAGCAGCTCAACTTTGCTGAGTGTTTCTTTGGGATTTTTGATGGTGATTTGGAGAAGAGGAACTGTTAGAGCATCAAGCTAACAGCCACATTCTTTGGGAACTTCTAGTTACTGATGTGTATTTTCTCTGTCTCATGAACGTCTATATGGACGTCAGGTAAACCTATGTATGTATGTAATGAACACTGAGTTATTTTCAAAGTGAACAACCATGTCAGATCCTAGAGCAGATTAGCTTAAAGTTTCCTCAGATAACCCGCACAACACTCACTATTTAAAGGACTGACTTTGTTCTAAGATTTAGAAATGACCTTAGTTTGTTATTGGGTTTTTTTTGGTGATGGTTAATTTAGGATGTTACTGCATTTAAAATAAGTCTACATTTTTTAAAGTTTTCTCTGCAGAGGGCTGTAAGACTGAATACATTAAACCTCTTCAAGAGTCACAGGTACATTCACTGGTATCCTGCTCCTCTGGTGACATGGGAGACAAGACATAATGTTGCCATATGATAAAATTAGCAAAAATTGTAAATAAGTGTGTTTAATTTGTAAAAATGAACCTGCTTTGTACTTGTGATGTGTTACTGTAATGAAGTCCCTGTAGACTTGTAGTTTGTCATCACTCCAGCAGAGGGCAGGCTAACATTGGACAACATGTACAAAGCCTCCAGCCTGCACTTCAGGAAACAGTCATTATTTGAAAATGTTTGCATTTTGCCAAGACATTTTTAACGGCATTTCATTGTTTATGTAAATAGTCATTGTCATGCTAGGTCAGCAATATTAGTTACACGTGTTTGTGTTGTATTATTTTTATTACTTTTCCTGTTCCCCAAAGTTGAAAACAATCTGAAAATGTTTAATAAAATGTTGTCTTATTTACAACTGTGCACTCTAGTTGCATCACTGTGAATCAGCCAATCAGTACAAGTGAAAGTGGTCAGTGCAACATGGGTGAAACAATAGGACCATTGTCTTCTTAACTTGAAATCATAATTTTGAAATAGCGAAGACATTGCCCTCACTGTGACCTCACTTTTCCTTCCCTCTCTGTCTTGTCATTCATGTGCTGCTCCGTATGATCTGTTCTTCCTCCATCAAGGCCCTACACCACCTCCTGCTGCCTCCACTCTGCATAAATCACACAGATGAAAACCCAAACGCTGGATCCACATGATTTATTGTTTTTGCCATCATGCAAAATCCGAGCTCCAGCTCAGCAGTTGGCATTATGGCAAAATCACTGTCGTCTCTATCCACTGCGCATAAGTGCCATTTTAGACCTGGTAAATAAATATTGGCTTGTGTGAATCCAGTTAATGATGCAGTGCAGTGTCTATTTTGGAGCTTAGTGTCTTGCTTTAGCACAATTGTGTTGTTAAACACTTCTGATTGTCGATCCCACAACTCTGAAAAGTAGCAATTATTGCCACTGCTGAGCCACAAGGTCATTCTTCATCCTTGTGCTTTTACAGACATATTTCTTTGCCTCCTTCCTGTCTCTGCCCACTATACTCTTTGTTTGGGTGTGTGCGTCTCTGTGTTACTGGGGTCCATTTATTGCATCGCTGTTTCAGGTATAAACACAAACCCTCCCTGAGACTACACAGACTTTCCAATTTGTACATGCAGCAGAGGAAATTGCTCATCTTCTTCCCTTCCTTTGATGCTTTCAGACAGGATTGAGTTGACGGATTCCTCTGTTACTTATTGTGTGGAAAATATGTGTGTGTGTGGTTGTGAATATTATTTGTGTTTTTATCCTTATCTTAAAACAAAAGCTAATTTGGTGCAGAAGGATGGACAGTTTGCACTGAAGGCCGAAGTTAATAAGATCCAGCTCAACATGAAATACAAACAGAGAGAGGCACAGCAAAGGATGAAACATCTGCTTGAATTGTTAATCATAAACAGACAACTTGTTTAACAGCAAAAATGACTTGAGATTTTTACAGAATGGAAAAGGAAGATAACAATTGTGTAGATTTTAAGCTAACTCATGAACACCAGTCAAGATTACTCTGAGGTTTTCACACTAAACATTTTAAAGCTCAGCACATGTAGAAATACTCTCCAGTTGTGCTCACAGACCAGGTGTTGCTGTAATGTCACCCCCCTGCTCTGCCCCCTGCAGACTGGCTGTCCTCTCCATCACCCTGACAAAACAGACTGCACTGCAGGGTCATAAACTTCAGCTGGTCCTGTTTTGGAGACAGACGGACGGACGGACGCTTCTATATGAAGCCCAGAACTAGTCTTCAACTGCACCAATACCCCCAACAATCATGTGAATGAAAGACCACACAAAAAATGTCGAATTGTTGGACCAACTTAGATTAATTGCTTCCACTGATAACACACAATTAAATTAGTTGTAAGTTCAGTCTATCTAAATCATTTGATTCCTCTCAAATGAGCATCACTGTAACTTAATTTTAAGCAGGGTTAACTTGACATTTGCAATTTTTTCAGCTTAAATATTCGCTTTACCCAAATGTAAAACATAAAACATGATTTCTTCATTAGACTTACAATTTTTTGCTTTTCTTTGCTCCGTATACTCTTCCTACTTGAAGATAATAGTGGTTAAGTTGCAGCACTTTTTAGATTAGAGTACCAGTTTAAAGGGACAATTACAAGTTGATACAATTGACAAAAGCAAACTGCTATCACCAAAGCAGAAAGTCATTTTTTGAAGCAGTGCTCTACTTCAGCTGCAGCTCAAATACACCTTTTACAGTGAGTAAAGTAATTTTAATAGTCTCTTCATGATTGACTGAGCAACTACTCACTACATAAATCTGTCTAACACTAAATTAGTTAGTTTAAGCAATGCAAGTTTGTTTGTCTGAGCTGCTTTAACGTGGCTATGATCAAGATTTGTAAAATGAAATTCCATGAGATGTGTAAGTATAAGCACCTCACCTTACCTGACGTTACCAGCCTTTCACTGCACAGCTCAGCCATCATTCAGCTAGACACTCCCAGGAAGTTAAATTAAATCCATTCTCCCTGCAAACCAGTGTAACAAAACAAAGACAGAATCACTGTAAATGAAATTATAGAATTTGCATCTAAACTCTGGTGTTTCACTTGGTTAACATCTCACAATAATGAGGGTCTGATGGCTGTTTGGATGTCTGTTTTTTTTCATTACATTGCACTAGATTCCTGTGTACTGTAATACCTTGAAGATATTGAAAGTACCAAAATAGTTCATAGATGCATTAATGAAGTAAGTTCAAGTCATGTCAGAGCATTTTAATTCAACTATTAGCCAGTACTAACATTTTGATACATTCATATTAGACATCTGCAACTGTGTTTATTTTCTTTTTCTGTATAGAATTTTTTAAAAAATCAAAGAAACTGTTGGATCGGCTTGCTGGATCCTCTGTTTAAATCAGTCTTCCACCACTAGTTTTTTCCAAGGTGACAATGTGAAATGAATGTGACAATATGAGAGCTGAACTTACCTGAATCTGCAGTTATCCTTCCCTTTGTGGTTACTTTTGTAGTACCCTTATTGTTTGGAGACCGCAAACAGATTAAAATTAAGTCACCGTTACATATACAGATCATTTCAGTCAATAGACATTGACCCAAATTCCTTTCAATATAAAAGTATGATGAGTGCTAAAAATGTATCGGACTGATTTAAATAATAGGGTTAAGATTCTATACTATAGAGACACCCCCCCCCCCCCAAAAAAAAAAAAAAAACAAAAAAAAAAACAAAAAAAAAAAAAACAACGGCCTCCCTTTGAGCAAACACTGGGCAATAGTGGAGAGAAAAAACTCACTTTCAAGAGGAAAAAGAAGCGTCTGCAGAACCAGGCTCAGGGAGGGTGGTCTCTACCTCATCCAGCTGGGGTGAGATTAAAGGAGAGAGACAAGAGGATATTAGAAACAAATAGACAACACATAAGACAGCAATAGGCACTAGGCAAGTTGGTGACGTTCAAGGAAACAGATTTATCAGAAAAAAAATGTTATCAGGTTTTACTGTGTGAGCTGAGTCACAATTATCATTTGTTGCAGATAGTATAACACCAAAAAAACACATCTGAAGTCAAAACTTAAGACTTAAATGACGCATAAACGACATTTTATTCTTTCTGTCTCCATCTATCTCTCTCTCTCTGTGTGTCACACACAGACACCATGAACAAGCCATTAATGTGAAAGTAAGCCAGACTCGGTGGTGATTTAGGAGTAGCAGACAGTGGGAGGGTAGAGGCCAAGCTCTGGGTCTCATACTATCTCCCTCCATTCACCAGCCCATAAATAATCACACAGACACATACTGACATGAGGGAAGCTGCAGTTTGAGATGAAGGATGGAGGGGAAAAAAGACAGAGAGGAGGTGGTGTCTTTTGATGAACTGATAGAAAAAGCAAGAGCAGCAAAGGGAAAGAAGACAGGTGTGGGAACAGAGAGAAAGTTGGACGTCCTGCTGCTTCCAGGTCTGGCTCAAAGAGACAGAGGAGGGACTAGGAGTTCACATGCTGTTCAGAAAAAATCACAAAGGAATGTAGTCACACACTGCAGCTGCGATTATTAGAATGTGACATTATCAATTCATTGATTGATTGTTTTTGTTCATTGTGTCTGGAAAATGTCAGCAAAATAAATGCACACGACTATTTCTTGGTCCTCAATTGTTGTTTGTTTTGTCTTAACACCAGTTTTGTTCAGTACTGTTTGAATGATGAAAGCAGCTAATAATGACATTTAAGAAGGTTGAACTGGCAAATGTTTGAAGTTTTTGCTTGATAAATGATCTAAGAAATGAACTCATAACAGTTTGTTATTTTAGCTAATCATCTCAGTTATTTATCAGTTTTCATCTGCATTACTGGAGTGAAAAGACTAACTCTGTAATGTGTTTAGTTGTTAGTATTTATCCATATAGAAACAAATTTTTTAGACATATACTTCTGAAAAGCCTAAAGATGCTTTACTGACAATGGAAGAAAGTCAAATACTAAGGAGTCAAAGGATGTGTCTATGTTTGCCTCAGCAGCCTTGTGTGATGCCTTCCGAGCACTATGTTGTGATATCGCTGACATCTATGAACACTGCTGTTTTTCTTCTCTTTACATTTTGTCAAATTCCTCTTCACCACAAGGACCCCTGCCACTCAGGTTCTCACGATCCCTGTCAAGAGAGTCACTCTGTGGGCTGTGAGAAGCATCAGTGGTCCCGGCTGCCGGAGGCCTCTCGCTGTGCTCTGCTCCCTCTGTGCATGCATGCAGACACAAACAAAAACATGCACAAACATGTCACAAGTTGGCATATGCTGTATATGCACAGAATCAAACACGCGTGCATAATGGCACACATGGCCTCTTCCTTCTGACTTCTCTCCAGTATCCTCTCTCCTCCTTTTTTGTCTTATAACAAACACAGATGTTCAGGCAGCTTCACTGCACATGACATAAATGTGAAGTATCCCGCCTGCATGTGCTTTATGTGTATCACAGCAGAGATCATAAACATACAGTGACTTATGTAGTCAGAATTTAGGCTGAGCTTTGGGCATGTTTGATGTTTTGTGTGTTATCAAGCAATTGCAGAAGTAGTAGTACTGATATTACTTCAGTACTGGAAATTAGCAGTATTATACTGACCACAGGAAAAGCACTGAGAGAGAGAGCGCAGTAGTGGTTGTATCATTTCCAATGGATAAAATTTTGAAAATATTTGTGGCAGAAATCACGGCACCATTTAATTTAGATGTACCCACAAACAAAATGACCTCGCGCTAAACACAGGCATGTGTTATGCATGTATGCGTTATGTACGGATACTAAATTGTGTGACCTAAATATGCAGTGGGAGGCGGGAATTGATGGGACTCAGAAACACTCCTACAATTTAATTACTTGTTCCTTGTATCATTTCCGGTGGATAAGTCCTGATAAGTCCTCAGCGGTGGATTTTAGTAGGATCACAATCATGTGATCGTCAGCAGGCAGCTGATGTTGTGTTTACTTGTTGTCATGGTTACAGTGACGCCATGCCGCTATCTGGCAATGATACAGAAATCTTTAACAAATCCGTGGATCCAGACTATAAGCTGCATCACTGCTAAAATCTAATCACTTGGTCCTTGTGTCATTTCTGACCTTCCCTGAAAATTTCATCCAAATCTGTTATGTAATGTAATATGTAATGTTGCTAACAGACAGACAGACAGACAAACCAATGGCAATTGTCCACTGAATCTCTGCCTCTTTGGTGGAGTAATAAGGGCTGCACAGTACTTTGTGGTTAACACCGTTGCCTCACAGCCAGAAGATCTCAGGCTCGCATCCCAGCCTAGACCTGGGATCTTTCTGCATGTTCTCCCTGTGCATGTGTGGGTTTTCTCCGGGTTCTCCAGCCTCCTCCGACAGTCCAAAAACATGCTGAGTTTAACTGGTGAATCTAAATTGTCCGTAGGTGTGAATATGAGTGTGATTGTTTGTCTCTATGTGTAGCCCAGTGATAGACTGGTGACCTGTCCAGGGTGTCCCATGCTTTCATGCTAAATCAGTTGGAATAGACTCCATCTCCCCCAAGACCCTTATGAGGATTAAGCATTGTATAGATAATGGATGGATGTTGGCAATAAATAAAGCTGTGGTGGCAGTGGAATGATCTGAAATAATTAAGGTGATCCTGGTGATTTTTTTTTACAGCAACAGCAGAGAAGAAGTTATATCAACAGAGTTATCAGGAACAGTATGAGCAGCAGTAAAGTAGAAGCAGCAGTAGTGATAGTAAAGGTGGATTTATGCTCGTGCGTCACGGTGAATGGTGGTCCCACCATTACTGCCTCCAGTGTAGGAGCTGATTTATAGCTGACTGTATTTTTACCATGGGAAGGTTTGCCTCGTCTGTTGCTGTGCAGTCATGAACTGGATCTCTGTGAGAAGAGAAAAGCAGAAGTTTTCAGACTCTTTCTGTTTGTTTGATGTTTCCAGTGTCAGCGGTATCCACCTGCTCTTCACTCTCCACCTGGTCACGTCGTGGTGCTGCTCCACAACACTGCTGAGGGGCTGGTTTCAGCTTCAGCATCTCTAGAGCAGCTACAGTACATGTCAAGGCTCTGTTGCCAGACGTAAGCTGTGACATCCTGACGAGGACTCTCTCTGTCAAAACTCATTGGTTTATCAACATATTCATAAAAGATTTTTATATTTAAATTAGACAGACTCTGGTTCTTTTTGGACTGATAACTAATGCCAAGAATTTCCATTAATAAGAAGTGGGATGTCATTAAATTTCTTTATCCCTACTCGACTACTAGCCCTGTCCTTACAGAACATTAGATTTTGCATTTTTGCTCCCTATTTTTGCTTTATAAATATGGCTGTTTGTGTGTGTTTTAATCTTTCTTTACAATCCCTGAGGCAATTAAACCAATTACCAATTACCAAACAATTAACTATGATTTTTCCTGCAGGTTTTTTGTTTGTGTGTTTCAATTTGTCTCGTTTTCGTACTTGGTAGATAAAAGGACAAATCTGGAATGAAAGAAAGGAGAACTAATGTTGCACCTGGCGTTTCACATCATCAAAAAAACAAAACAAAGCATGATGCATCAGAGCAGTACAACTTTTTCCATTGCTTCACGATCCAGTTGTAACACTCATGTGCCCAGTGTAGGTGTTTTTTTAGCAGCAGACAGAGGTCGGCATGAGCACTCTAACCAATGTGCAGATACACAGCCCCATGCACAGCAAACTGTGATGTCCTGTGTGTTCTGACTCCTCTATCATAGCCAGTAATAATGTTTTCAGTAGCTTTTCTGTGGGATCAGACCACATGGGCCAGCCTTCACTCCCCACAAATATCAATGAGCCTTGGCCCTTGTAACAAGACAGTCCAGGTTATTCACTTCATGTGACAGGGATTTTAATGTTGTGGCTGATGTTCATTCTTCCACACAGTGCACAGAGGGTCACCACATAGTTTGGCGACAATAAAAATATTGTGAACCATATAATGTGAACTGTAAAATTCAAGAGCTCAACCCTGAAAATGATATGTTGGACAACACTCTCCACCTCTGTCATCTATGGGCCAAAAGAATGATTCCAGTTTATTTCAACCTGGGATATTTTCTGTAAATGTAGCTGTTGTGCCTCTGTGGAGCTTGATGATTATTCTTTACTCAGAAACAGCTTTTATCCACAAGTTGTCAATTGTCGTCTCCCTTCACCCTGAATGATCACATGACTACAAGTGCAATACTTATGCTTAATATGCAATATTTATGGTTGTATAGAATGTTCATATCTCTGCTCTTTTGTATATATTTCAGTTGTATACATTTTTTAAATCTGTGTTTATTATTGTTTTATATAATGTGTCTTTGAATGCTGCTAATACAGAGAGTGCCAAACTGATTTTCATTGTTTTTTGTAACAGTGACAATAAAAAAGGATTCTCTTCTATTTTACTTTCAGTTAGATGTCAAATCAAATCAAGTGTTTTTGAGAATCTGCTGGGGGATCAACATATTAACGTCAAATGAAGTGGAATTAACGTTGAAGAGAATCAACCCTACGGAGCACTGAAGCTCCCTGTGATAACTTAACACCTTACTGAGACACTTGTGCTGGACTTCTCTTTACTTTGTCACACATCTGTAATTATAATTAACTGTTTGAGCACTGTTAATTATATGTGTTGTAAGATTAATTGTTACCATAAACAGGAAGAATGGAATTTCACCCTATCTGTTACCGCACACACTTTTATATGGGTGTGTGGAATGGAGCAGTTTTTTTTTTTATTGCCATATGTGGAGCATTTGCTCAATCACTGTAGTCGTACAGATGGATTCATATTTCCTGTTGTTCAGGTATAAAATGAACTTTTAAACCACATATTTTTGCATCATCTCTGGATGTTTGTGTGTCTTCACAGTTTCAGAGTATTGTTGCAGCTCTCTTTCTTCTGCGATGGCGTCCGTCCTCACAAAACGTCTCACCGCAGCCCATTAGCAGCACTGATGACTCTGAGTAGAAGCTACAGCAGGAACGTCATTAACATCTGTTTGTGGTCCACGCAGCGAGGTTGAAGGCCATGTGAAAACAAAACAACAACACTGACGAGACTAACAACTGCCGAGTCTGGAGCAGCGACCAAACGTGGGTTCCCATGACTGTGTCATCCCCGCCTCCCCCAATCTCACCCACACTCTCCTCTCCCCTGTTGGTTTTCTTCCTCCCTTCTTCCCACTCACTGTCCATCATTAAATCTCACCCTGTATTCTTCTTCACCTTCTTTACTTTCTTATTCCTCATCAGATCATTTTTCTTCCCATTTCTCTCCCCCCTTGTCCTCTCTCATCTCCTCTCCCTCTCAGTCTCCTTCTTCTCTGCTCTTCCTCCCCTTTCTTCTCTCAGAGAATCACTCCTCCCTGATAAGAAGTGGGTCACTCCCGTCCTGCGGCCAGGTGGTGAAAAAGGATTTCAGACTTTCCACAACAGACAGCATCTATGACCATAAGCAAGATACCAGACTTGTAGCACCTGCATGAGCTTTATTTGGTAGTTAAGCTCGACACCTGGCCTCCCTGTGGACAAAAGGAAGACAGAAACGGAGGCTAAGGTTGTTCAGTAACCAGCACTTTAAGGACAATAGGTGCTAGCTTTAATACTGGAGTGATTAGCATCAACAAAAAAATGGACTTCAGTGTGTCACAGTCTGGTTTAGTTACAAATTAATATAAAGACAAAAACTATAAATATAACTGTACTACTTTAAAATCTTAAATTCTACTGATTAGACTCAATTTCTGTCTTGTTCTGTATGTTTAGGAGCTCAAAGCTCTCAGCTAAAGTTAAGGAAATACCGTCATTTTTGTTAAATATATAAACTGCTCCCTCTCTGGTCATTGATTTAACACCTAAAAACCTCATAACTGTGTAACTAAATTTCACATTTAAAAGTCTTTTCCATATAAAAAACCAACAATTTGAAATGTTAAAATGGCTTCCCACTTTCAGCAGCTCAAGCACACCAGCTCACCAACGATTCTGCTCAAACACTATAAAATTACATGTACGTTTGGAGTAATTTATCTAAATGCAGCATGTCTGAAGGAAAATAATGATACAGAAAGCTCCACCCTGCAGGTTCACAGGATTGGCTCCTTTGGTTTGTTCCATATGAAAAAGCAGAAGTGTGAATCTGTGTGTTTGAGGCTGTCGTCAGCACACTGCAGCTTCAAGGTGGAAACGCTCATCCCTGGTGTTTACTCCTCGTTGCACTCATGATCTGTCTACCAGCATTTAAAAAACATAATTCTGGACATGTTAACAAGGTAAACATGTAATTCTCACAACAACAAGGGCTCCCTAATGCTTTCAGGTTGGGTTCCACAACATAAATCCCAGGTGTCACAGTCCTGTGATAGAATTCTACTATATTGAATAATCTTTACAAATAGAGGCTTATTTTGACACATCATAACTCCCATACACTCACTACTTATCCTGTCTGCATGGTGTGTATTCTGTGTGCTACAAGCTCTTCAAGTACACTCACAGTAATTTGACATTTCCTTCCACTGATGTCTCCTTATCTTCTGCTGTCTATTCTCTATTTTTCTAGCTCATCCAGCTGCAGACGTGAAGACCTGCAGACTGCGCCTGGTCACAGAAACTAGAAGATTTGTAGTTGGATCCAGAGGTCTTTTTCTACACCTGAACAAACTGGATTGGTGCCAAAGGTCAGGCCAGCAGCTTGCATACACTGCCCCCAGTGTGTGATTGTGTATGCAGTGGGTGAGTAAAAGGCAAATTATCAAAACCTTAGGGGAACTGAATATGTTTTGAACAGGAGAACAATAATGTGTGGGAAGTTGAAGTTCTGCATTTCAGTGGGGTCTTTTGGGAACTGCTGTATCAGGGTAAGTACTTCTAAGGTGAATGAAATGCACTCACTGCTTTGCAATGCCCTGAAATACCTCTAAGGCAATACGACTGGAGAGTTGCCACTCCCATGCTGCTCACACACACATTACCACCTCTCATGCCCTCCTGGTCTGGTGTGTGCGGTCTTATGTGTGTGTGGTGTGGTTGTGATACAGTACAGGTGGCAACTTCATCATCAGCAGAGAAAAGTACTATAAATATACCAGAGTCTGAGAAGAGCACACACATGTAGGAAAGATGACACAAGTGTATTAAAGAATAATAAGAAATATAATAGAACTTATTTTACTGTAAGTGCTCAAAATCTAAAGGAGGCAGAAACAAAGAGGAGTTAAGAGAAAGAGAGATGGGAATGAAAAGAAAGAAGCATGGCTGCTGTTCTCGTCTTCCTTTAGTGTTCCTGGCTCAGGACCAAACACAGAGTCGGAGTGCCTCCCGTGGGGAAAGTAACTCCAGGCCTGAATTCCTTTGTGTTATTTCATGTTTTCCTCTCTGCCGCAACAATTTTTTCCCTGAGACACAGTCTGTGCAACAGCCTCATTAAAGGAGCTGTACCAATGTCTGCAATGTAGTAAAACATGCTGTTTAGGCAGCTATGTGCAGCGTACAAGCACAAATAAACTGGCTCACACATCAACACACAGAAGCACGCTGCCTGCTGTACAGTGTGCAAACACACGCACGCACACACACACACACACACACACACACACACACACACACACATTAGCACTCCCTCTGCTTCTCAAGCTTTGTTTTCCTGTCTTATTTACATTCCTCTAAAGCTACAAGTTGAGCAGTTTGGGAGTTTGGGAGGGACTAAAGGAGAAGAGCGAGGGCCTTAGATAGACAGAAGTCATTTCCGCTGTGTTGGGGAGGTCTGTGAAGGGTCAAGCCTTCCACAGCCCCGGCTGTGTGAATCACATAAACACTGACTGGAACACTCCCACTTTGTACCCGACTACAGCCCTCCTCCGGTGCTCACGCAGCGGGAGCCACACTTAGCCTATTACACACCACTTTGTACTGTACCATTAGAGTGTTGCAGAGGGAAACATCCATTCACTGTTGAATCCTGCAGGACTTTAACCTTTTGGATCCTTTATGGATGTGAAAGTGTTTTTTGATTTGCCACTAACAGTAATCTGAATACTCCAGATAACCCAGATGATACTGCAGGGTTATTTTCTCAGGCTTTAGAAAGCTCCTTGCTGTGCAACTGTAGTTTTAACCAGAATGATGACTGCTTTAGACTGTTCTTCATGTTTTTGCAAATTTTATCTTTAAATATCAATCTTAAGTAATTTTCATACCTTCATACAAGAGAA
Source organism: Amphiprion ocellaris (assembly GCF_022539595.1). NCBI lineage: Eukaryota > Metazoa > Chordata > Actinopteri > Pomacentridae > Amphiprion > Amphiprion ocellaris. The sequence goes on from NC_072769.1 coordinate 38,283,100, forward strand.
TACGAAATACTCCGTCTTTTGCCTAAAAATGAATAACAACAAGGTTCACTGGTGTATTAATTTCTTCCCATGAGAAAATCCCAGCTTAGTGTTTCATTGTCAAACAGCAGATCAAACATAGCTGTGAAGGATCTGGATTGCTGTGTTTGTTTTCTCGCACTTCTGTGTTCCTCTTTCTCAGCCTTGCAAACACACACACGCAGGCGCACAAACACATGTAACACAACAGAACCACTGATTGCTGCCACATACAGTAGATGAAGAACGGAGGTAATAAAATCAAATATTAACACACCTGATTCTTTTCATGTCACATTTCCTTTTTTGTTAATGTGCTGCCAGATCAAATGTTCCTATCAGCTCACGGCCGACTCGCTGCTCGGTACAATCAGTGCTTTGTATCACATGAGAATAAAAACAGATAACCACAAACATTAACACTAACAGCCTTCAGGTTTATCATTGAAGGTCAACCATAGTGGAAATTATTAACAGCTTTGGAATTCATGCTGGACTGATTAGGCTGCTGCTTTTATCTGGTATTAGCTTTAAAAAATATATGTCCTGCAGAAACTTTAGCCTTGGAGTATTTTCTGGTATAAATCAACAATAAACTGTGATAATTTCATTTTATGTGTCGTTATAATTCCCACTGAATTCCAGGAATGCTTGTGACACTCCTACATTCACATCCAGTTTAATTTTACATGAAAAACATTTCTGTAGATAAACTGATCAAAGCTTTTTTTCTACACAATCAGACAGCTTTGCATTATGGAACTTGAAATGGGCACTTACCACAACTTTCTGACCTTCTAAAGGGAAAATTAGTAACTCCAAGCCACCATCTTTCAGATCGCATTTTACCGAACAAGATGGAATTTTTTCATGTCTGGACCTCGTCTTAATCTGCTCTTCATGGTAATCCATTGGCTACATGCATGAGCTGCATATTAAGTAGAATTTATAATACATGGCTGAGCTGACAGACTCAATGTTAAATGAAAACAATGTTGATTAACTGCTGCCAGCTTCTTAAATGTGATGCGTTTAAGGCTGGAGTCTATCCCAGCTGACTGAAGGTGAAAGCAGGAGACACCTGGACACCTGCCAGTCTGTTGCAGGGCTGTATATAGAAACTAACAATCACATTCACACCTAAGGGCAATTTAGAGTTACCAATTAACCTAAACATGTTTTTGGACTGGCTGCACGGTGGTGTAGTGGTTAGCACTTTTGCCTTGCAGCTAGAAGATCTCTGGTTCGTGTCCCGGCCTTCCTGGGATCTTGTGCAGCTCTGTGTTGCATTTCGATTTTCTTTAATTACAGCTCCATAAAATAAAGAATTTTAACGTCTGGACTGAAAAACAAAACAAAAGAAGTGTTTTTCTAACTGTGAGGACTTGTTGTGTGTGAGTAATAAAGATGGAAACAGGATTTTCTCTGCACATTGCTTGTGCTTGTCCTGGCTTGCCTGAGTGACCGTCTCATTTTAGCCTCTCAGATCTCCTGCAGCGTGTTTATGTGTGTGTAGGCATCCGTGTGTGGGTGATGCAGCTGTGCATGTATGTACCACGCATGTATTTAAATGCTAGAATTTACATGCATGTGTTTAGTGTTGGTGGATTAATAACGTCTGTGGAGCTGAGTTTGTGTGTGGGTGTGAGTGACACCAGTGGGTTTGCTTCACTGTCAGTGATGCCGTTAAAGTCATTTTGCCAGGCTGGGGAAAAGGAGCTGAGTTTCAGGTTTCAGTGTGTTCCTGTGTACGCAGCACAGACCCACGCTTGTATTTAGTGTCTCCGTCCACAGCTCATTTACAGCTTAGGTGACGGGCGGAAGTATTTGGTTAGTGGTGCACCTGCAGCAACTTTCCCAAGACAGTGTATAAATACACAGGCTTAAAATGGAAACAAAAACTTGTAGACTGAACTGTAAATAGAGAGAAATGGGATAGGTCGGTGAACTTTCGTGACAGATTTGTCATGGTGATGTTCAAAAGAGAAAAGTGGGTGAAAAGCGAAGAAAAGTTTATATTGGATGAATGATGCTCATTGTTTGTGGCAGAAAGTCCCTCTTTGGTTATTCAGTAAATGTCTGAAACTAATCTCTGTGTATCAAAATTACTTTTTTAGAATTTTTTCCCCCCTAAAGTTAATCCCTTCATGTCTTCAAATAGCTTAGAATTAACTCTGCACTTGTTGTATCCTCTAATATGTGCAGATCTATTGAATCCCCTCCTATTTTGCCATTCATGGCACCTTGAACACACCAACTCATCTACAATTCTGTTCATACACTGTAAAGCTACTCTACACCACATAGGCTGTAGTATTGGAGTAATTCAGCCAGACATGTTGGAACCAGTAGGAAACCATTCGGGTCAATATATATTTGAGGGAGTTTTGAAATCTATGGGATATAGCTTGCATACATTTTTATTAAAAATAGAACTAAAAAAGTTTTTTTATGTTCATTATAATCAAGTCTTTACAAATTCCATAATTATTTAGAATTGAAACAATCACTTATTAATAAAAATGACTCGATATTACTTAAATAACTGCCCAGATTTAACAACAATCACCTTCTAATTAGCTTAACAATAATAAAATGAGCTTATTCAAAAATAGTTTTGATTGTGTTCTTTTTATTAAGTTGAAATAATCAGGACAGATATTTCTTTTTTGGCAATCTATCAAATTTTATATGGAAAATAACAAATTGCATCACTTTCAACTAAGTTACCCATTACAAGACTCCAATTCTTTCTGAGTTAATTAATATAAAGTAGTGTGTGAGTCAAGTGTGGATTTATCACATGTCAACAGGTTTACTACAATATCTTTATAAATAATTTTCAATTTCAATATTACTCATTTGTACATATAATATTTAGAAGAATCTTTCTCTAAAATGCCATGTGGTGTTTGGTTCTAGGCATCCATGATGATTTTAGGCCTGAAAACAGCAAAAACGTCAACTATGCTACCTGTCAGCTATGTTACAAAAAGTCCCGCAATTATATATTGACCCATTTAATGATACAGAAAGTCCCATGCTGAAAGTCAACTGGATCGGTTCTTTATGTTTGTTATGTATGAAACCCCAAAAGTCTGAATCTGTGCTTTTGAGATTATCTTCGGTACACTACAGCTACAAGGTGAAAACACACAACCATGGCATTAACTGACCATTTTGCTCATTGTATGTCTCCCTGTGATCCTTATCTGCACGACATTTAGGGGGTTCTTCTGTTTACTGTGCTCCACTTCTCCACCAAAGCCTCATGCAATCAAAAGTTGTGGCAAAACAAGTGATTGTGTCCCAAAAACCGAATGTGCTGCTTGTTAAAGCTGTTTTCCCGGATTTAGAGCCTGAACATCTGCAGCTGATTTCATCTGGATCAAACAATCATGCAATCAATCACTGCAAATACACAGAACTTTAGATCTGTTGTTAGCAAAAGTGTGTCTTTGTGAAACTTTAATATTCGTCGTGGGCAAATAACAAAACGCAACAATACTGTAGTGCTGTTTCCAGTGTTTAGGCCGTATGATCAATTAAATTAAATTCAGTTTTATTTATATAGTGCTAATTCACAAGCCTTACGTATTTTAAACAGAGAAACCCAACAAGTTGTGCTCTGTGTATGTGTGTAATATCCTTGATTGGACGATGATTAAGGGCTAAAACCTTTAAGATGTAACCCTCCTGCATGAAGTTAAGTCATGTTAATGCGTAAATACCTTTTTAGTCACAATGTAGGAGCTGTAATCACTTTTTTGACAAGTAGAAAACTGCATTATATGAGTTGAACTGATCCTACAAAAAGCTTTTTCAACTTGAATAAAGAGCTGAATTGGTTATAATGTGCTACAGGTCCATCAAGGTTTGCAGTTTTTGAGTAAAACCAGACAGATGCAGACAAACCAAAAACCACAGAAAACAGAGGGAGGACTAAATGTTATCAGTAGGATGTGCAGCAGTGCAGCTTTGAGGTGTTTGTCTCTGATGTTTTAATAAGTTGCTCCAAAAAATGCAGCTATCTGGTTTCCAAAACAGCTCCAGACATCTCCACGGATCTCTCCTCTGGGTACTTTTTGCAGGTGCAGCGTGCCTCGGGGACGCGCACGTCTGCGCACTCCGGCTCCTCGCTGCACCTCCCACTTCCAGCTTGTTTAAGTGCTCGCCTCCTTCACTTCAATGAGCGCTATTGTTTAAAGGTCTGTGCGCTCCTGGACGCTACGGACCTGGTCTCCGAGCGGAGCGAGTGCGCTGCAGTGGAACACCTCTGGGCTGGAAACTGTGTGGACAATAACTCTGCGGCGGTGCAGGGAGAGGCATTGGGACAGTTTGGGAGGCTTTGCATCGAGAGACACGCCGACAAAGTGGATAAAAGTCGCGAGTGGGAGCTGCTCTGAGCGAATTCCCGCGGACGTTTGGCTTACTTTGCCAAGGTAAACTTCTCATGCGCTTTTATTGTGGTTTTAAACTTCCAGCGCGCGTTTTGGTGCAAAGTCAACTGCACAGCGACTGATTATGAGTTGAAGTGAAGTGTGTTTTTGCAGCCTTCTACAGCACAGAAACTGCACTGACGTCTGAAATCTGGCTGATGCTGTGATATCGATTAGAGGCTCACAGTTAACCGGTTCCCTTGTAAACTTGTGCGCTGATAATTGCTCCAGCCTTGGCTCTCTGTCGTGCCTTTGCTCAGCCTGCTTCACATGTGAACACAGACTCTGTCAGCGTCTCCTGGCATTCCTGTCCCGGTGCACAGGTCGCGCTATCTCGGGTCAGGATCTGGCGACCAGACGCGCTCAGGGGGGACGCACGGAGAGACACAGAGAGGAGTGTTTCTCTGCGGAGATATGTGGAAACAGGATTAACTGTTATCTTTGCTCGTTGCTTCAGACCGTGTTAGTGTCGAATGTATCGGATTAGAGGTTGTTATGTGCCCTGCACGGTCTCTCCCTCGCTTCTTTTAGTTTTCACTTCAGATGGGAGACTTTAATCCGTGTGATTGATTGATGATCCCCAGAGAGGAATCAGGCTGTTTCCACTGGATGTGGTCCGTCTGACAGTTTGGAGTGATGGCTTTATGAGGTTTGGCTGTGATGATACCTGGTTATATAGGTGTGAACATGCACTGAGGATGGTCTATTTGCAGTTTCAGTTCTGCTTCAGTCTGCAACTAATTGCTGTGGTTTGCAATATTGAAACGAGTTTACCAAAAAACTGACTTTGCTTGGCGCTGAAAGGAGTTGATTAATGATTAGCTGACTGACAGAAGACACTTGTGATAATTAGATTAAAATGTGCATGCTTTAAATGACTTTAAAAAGTGGATTGTAAATCAAGGAAAATTGCCAAAATTAGATGCAACCGGGTTCCTGGATGTATTGTATTTGTGTTTTTATTTGTTTTATACCATTGTAAATTAAAGAATTGTAACTTCTGGATTGTTTTTCCCACAAAATGAGGAATTTGAAGATGTGACTTAGACTTTTGGAGAGCAAATAAACTGTTAATCTGAATGACATGTAAGAAAATAATCATTAATGGCAGTAGGTTAGTTGCAGCTCTAGCTGTGATTCTATGTGCTCACACTATAGAAATTGGATATTTTAGAAGGACAGTGGGGAAATGTACATTTACAGTATCATAGCCATCTGTCATATTATCTTTTTTTTTGTAAAAACATGATTGAATTCATGTCTAGACTCATATTAATCTGCTTCTTATGGTAATATATTGTAACTTTCAAAAGACCGAGTTGCATGATGGAGTTCTTTATCTAATAGATCCAAACAGGGATATGTAGAATATAACCTGCTGTCTTCACCTTACATTGTAACTTGCTCCAGGAGTTGGAGGCAGTAAAACAAACCCAGCATGCAGCGTATGAGTATGGGAAAAGTAAAGAAAGGTGGAGACAGAGGGATGGACGAGGTACGTACGGGAGAGAGGGAGAAGCTAAGCAAACATTCCTGACTCGGTGTCTCAGCGATTTAATTAAGGTTTTTGTGAGATGCAGCAGCGAGCACCTCGAGGTGAAGGCTTAACCCCAACTCCCCTCCGTTTCAAGCTTGGACTAATCCCAAGGGTCAGCTAATAAGTGTTCGGGTCATGCCACCATGACAACTAAATAGGAGGGAACCCAGAGCAAAGCTCCCCAATCAGAGAGTTAATCACCCCATGAAGGAAGTTAAGAGGTACAAGGTGAAGAGGATCGAGTCATGGATTGGTGTGTGTGTGTGTGTGTGTGTGTGTGTGTGTGTGTGTGTGTGTGTGTGTGTGTGTGTGTGCGTGTGTGTGTGTGTGTGTGTGTGTGTGTGTGTGTGTGTTATCAGCTGCACTAACTCCAAGCCCCTCCTCTTAGTGGAGTTTAAGTGTGCCCTGTGGTGCTCTGATGTTACACACCCACACAGCCATCCACACACACTCCTCCCTTCAGGTCAGATTTCGGTCACTAGATTTTTTATAGGAAAACAACACACCACTGCACTGGCACATCTGGCTCTTCTTATTTTCTAATGCTGGTAACTTAACATTTTTCTATTTATATTTCTCCTACGGTTTGAGTGTTGATGCCCTGACTGTAAAGATTTTCTTGGCTCTCAAGGACAAAAAGCATCTCCCTGCTGTTGTCGTCTCGACCGTTGTTGCCGTTCGGTTATTCTTTTCCTGCTCTCTGCATTTACTGTGCTTGACATGTGCAGATGTGACGTTTTTACCACTGCAGAGAGGCTCGTTTCCAACCTCACCCTTCTGCTCTTTTGTTCTGGTTTCTGTTCAGTCTGTTTTCTGTCTTGTTTTTTTTTTCCGCTGTTAGCCTAATATTTCCTCCAGATTTGCCTTTTATGTGGAACAGAATGTCACAATTACTGTCACTGAAATCCTCTTGATTACCATCCCCATCACCAGACTGAAAAGATTCAGCAAAACCCTGGATTGCATGCAATGTCCAACGCTAACTTTCTGAGATTATTTCCTTCTAAAACATCTTTGCATTGCAGCTATGGCCTGGTTAAAGCTGGGGAAAGAGATGTGGAGAGGGGATGGTTAGACATAGGCATATTAAAAATTTGGTTCAGGTTAAGAAAGGATTGTGGTTACAGTTAAACAACTCCATTCTAAATGTGGTCCATGCACCACCCTGTACTCCACCCCTACTTTACACTTACCTGAGGCACATTTCTTCCTGCATTGGCACTGGATGTGAATTGTGTGCTGCAGATTTGTCCAATTAAAACCTTCTCTGTCGTTCATCTTTCTGTTTTTCATTGTCTTCTGTGTAGGTTTCCCTCCAAATTATAAGCCAAAAGGAAAGACATATCCCATTATTTCCATTAATTGTCACTCTAGCACTGTGTGACCTACTGCATTGTGCTTTACTTTGTTTCTGATGAAGGAGGAATCATGTAACAGTGGATGACAGCAATATTCCAGTGAAGCTGTAAGTCACAAGCAGAAGATGGGGAAGCAGGTCCAGCAACGACATTATTCAAAGTCACATGTGTGATCTAACATTTCCTTTCTGTGGTGGCTCTGGTTTCAGACGTTCCAGTTTTCACTGCAACAGAAAAAAAATGAATTGAAAGATTTGCCATCACATCGAAAGTCTTCAGCTTAGCCGCTTCAAACAAAAAGGAATTATGTTGTTTTCTTTCTCTTTATCAACTGATTAGTCTGTTTCCACTTTTCAGCCTCAGCCAAGCATAAAAATGTGACTTTTTATTTATGGAGTTCCATTGCTTAGTTTTTGAACGCAAATTGCACGTTAAAGTAAGTGGAAGTTAATCGCTGTGCAGATGTATAGCTGGGCTGAGCTGTAAGCTCATTTGGGAACATTTATGGAAGCAGGGACCACGCAGATGGAGCAGACGTCCAGCATCAGGCCCGACTGCTGATAAATCATCCTGCTCACTTTAGTCATTACACTCCTCTGGGTGTGTTCCCCACTAGTTGCTTTAGCATTTGACAAATGCATTTTTCCGCATTATCCAGCACTCTGAACCTAAACCACCAAACCTCCGAAGTGTCTGGAGGCCTCAAGTGAGATCACTTTGATTATTGATTAATTGCATTTTCCAAGACCACAGAGTAACTTGTTTGGTTTGTTTGTTTTGTTGGACCAACAGTCCAAAACCCACAGACAGTAAATCTGAAATAAAATAAGACAGAGCTGAAAACACTCATGTTGGAGAAGCTGAAAAACAGAGAATGTTTGACATTTTTTGCTTGACAAATGACTAGAGGGACTTATTGACTATCAAAATTCATTAACTGAGGTGTCAGTTGGATGGTATTGTTTCTATATGGTTGAGTTTAAAGACATTGATTATGCTGTTACTATAAATTGCCACAAATTAGTCAAACCCTGTACTCTAAGTAATTGGTAGCAGACAGCTATGACTGGAGCTGGCTATTGCTAAATTTGGTTTCTGTTTTCAGGGACATAAAAAGGCTCACATTACATCTTTACAAGCTTCCTTGACACCAGAGGAATTCTAGACTCAAACAGCACATCCAACAGGCTGAGACTTAACATGCTCAGCAGAGGGGAACCTCCACTTTCCAAGAGCTCCATTCCTGCTGCCTCCTCCCTCTGCAACCCCCAGGGATGGTTTAGGGCTTGTTACTCCTTTACTAACCCATGAAGCGTGTCTCTGAGTGCCTCCCCCTCCCTCATCCTCACAGTGTGTTGTATAAACACAGCGGTTCAGTAGGAAGGTAAAGAGCGTGACACATACAGACTCCTCGTAACATTCCTCTGTGGTACCAGGAGACACCAGGAGGGAAAGATGCTTCCAAGATGGACAGATTGTCTAATATAGAAAGACCAGGTGGAGATTACAACAGTTAGCCTTCCGATAACCTGAAATCAGTGGATCACATCTCTTAATGAAGTGTTTAAAGAAGAGAATTTGCTTCAAATTTCCCCCTCAGTCAGTCAACAAATCATGTGCTTCTAATAATCTAGAAATGATTTAAGAAACTGACCAAGAATTACAATTACTCTTTCCTTGCTATGCGAGAGCTGACAGGAGCAGAGACTGAATGTAAGAAAGCTTTCATACCTGCTACCTAATCTGTCTGAAGTCTTTAAGATATCCCACCCTACCTCCAATCCTTCGACAGCAGCCAAACCCCTACCTGAGGGGGTGTGTGTGTGTGTGTGTGTGTGTGTGTGTGTGTGTGTGTGTGTGTGTGTGTGTGTGTGTGTGTGTGTGTGTGTGTGTGTGTGTGTGTGTGTGTGTGTGTGTGTGTGTGTGTGTGTGTGTGTGTGTGTGTGTTGGGATGGGGGGTTGTGAGGTAGATTAGGGAAACCCCACCTTCAAGCTCCCTTTTTTCACCCTGTCTTTTTCTCCTGAGGGCACATAGTCTGGCTGCACACACATGCACCCTTTCATCCCCATTCAGCAGCCCTTATTCCCCTGCGCACACACACACACACACACACACACACACACACACACACACACACACACACACACACACACACACACACACACACACACACACACACTCAGGTTGCATGTAGACAGTGGCCTGGGGGCTGCAGGGCGTCACAAAGCACTTCAAAGCGCCGAGGTCTGGACCTGTGATATTCTGAACAACTCGAAGGCACAACAGGTGAGGAGAGATGGCGTTTGACACACACAAGCTGACCGGCAGTGTCAGTTACCATCCACCCGTGCGCTGAAGTCCACGCTTGTGTGTAACATGTTGTATGTGTCAGGACACGCAAGATCATCGAGCTGCAGTTGCCTCAGGTGGTGGTTTTGGGAAATGAGTTTTGGACCTCAGTGTGTCTGCATTCAGGTGCACATGTTCACCATTATGTTTTTAAACTGCAGCACTTAGAAATGTGTTGTTGTAGTGGTTGTAATGCAGCAGCCAGCTGTGTAAATTAGTGGCTTAAGACGTTAGTAATGCTTAAAGCTGGAAAAATTATTCAGTCATACTCAATTGCTATTTCAACACTGAAACTTCTGCATATAGAGATTGAGTTGTTAAAATACTGGTGAAACAACTATACAGTTCAACACTTCTTTCTGTTACCTCTGTAGTGTTAGCTTCATCTTCCTTTGGCATTATGGTCTCAGGTTTGTACATTTCAGTCAGTACTCTCACTGATGGGGTCTCTAGCAGGAAAACAAGTTCACAAGATGTCTCGACACAGCTTGCTTGCAGATTTGCGTGTCAAATTTCAGTCAACATAAACTTGATGCAACCACATGATTGCATTTAACTGACCGTGACTGGACCTCTCCAAAAAATGCAACAATAACGTTTTCAGTGTTTAATATATAAACTAAACTGTGGAATAACTGGTTGATTGAAGCTCTGATTCGAAATTTTACTGCCTTGGATTCAAAAGATAAAATATTGTGATGTGAGTATGCTAAATTTTGATATGATTTATAGTTTAATGTAATGTAGATGAGAAGCAAAAACAAGTACATGGAAGTAGATGAGATGACTGAAATGAAAAACTTTGCTAGGAGTATCCACACAAACAAATACAATAGACATTGATGGCTGTTAAGAAGATTCCTCGAGTTTTTAAATATCAGAAGACAAAATCAAACTAAATTGCTGAGAGCTGTGATTATATTATATCAACAACTTGAGGAGACAACGTGTGTAATTGAACTCTGTGCACTAAAAGAAGTTGTGCAACAGCACAAGTGTATCGACAAAAGTTACTGTGAAGTCAGCTGACTGCAGGTGTGACACTAAACTTGCTCCTCAACAGATTTACAAGGGAGACGCTCAGAGATGCACAACAGGAAAGTTCACTTCTCTATTAAATAACAACCTGTAATGTAATAAGAACAAGTTTAGGGGCTGTGAGTGTATGTTTAGTACTGCCATACCCAGTAATGTTGCAGCACTCTGCAGCTCATTATATTATATTATATCCTTCTTCCCCCTGGAGGTCCGTGCACCAGGACCAGGCCTGCTAGAGAAATGAACCGGTCTCATTGTTCATCTTGCTAACATGGTCAATGTAGTGAAGACGCCTGCTGCTAGCTTTATTTGTGTTGCGTGAGATTTGTCAGAGTTGTAGTTGGAAAAAAAGCTTCTGAACTGACTCCTTGTAATTAGGCTGTTATTTTCTCACCTATTTGTAGTTATGATTTAGCAGAAGTACAAATGTCATATTTAGCTGGAGGTTTTTTCAAGGCTCATGTTGGCGTGGTGATCAGGTTAAGGAGACTTTTTGTATTCCAGAATTCTACCAAGTGTCGTTTATTCAGAGAGCCAAAGATTGTTAATTTTGGCCGTGCGGTTTTGCAGATGTTACTGACTAAATTTGGGGAAGTTATTTCTGGTGGAAATTCGAAAAAAATAGCTGGAGGCAAAAGGGTTCAACTGACACAATCCTTCATACTTTGTTTTCACACACTGCTGCAGGGAGGATTGATGCCACACACACTCACCAATCGACACTATCAGACACGCAGCCTTCTAGGCTACACTGATTGAACAAAGAGTACAGATATGTAGTGTATACCAGCACACAGTTCTGCCTTCAAACACATCTTCTCTCCTCTTTCTGTCAGTAACACACACATTGACACACACATGCACACACAGTCCTCCTTGGAGGCCTCGCTGCAGCTGGCAGGGGATTAACAGGTCAGGAGTCAAAGGGTGAAGCAGTCAACCCACAGACCGGGACAAGAAACTGACGAAGCAGAAGAAACACAGGCAGAGAAGGGGCAGGCACAGAGACAGAGTGCTGAATCATAGTCAAACTTACAGTCTGCATTATCAGGATGAGAAGAAATCGACCCTACTGAGCAGATATTGTGCAGTCTGGTACATTTTGGTTTAACGTGTTTCCATTTCATGGAAGAAAGACAAACTGATCAAACCTGCAAGATGGGACTAGTGTATGATTTCCAGCTGTTACTCACTTATTTATCATAATGAGAACAGGTTAACTACTTGACTTCAAAAGCCAACTGACCTTTAAATCACAGATCCTACAAAATGTGTGGCATTTTGAAGAAATGATAAAGACTGCATTGTGCCGCTTCAAATTTTAGGCTGATTTGGCATAAATGTCCTGAATCCCAAGCAGTTTCTGAGCATTTCTCTCTCTCTGTGGGCTCATTTTTAACAACACTATGAAGTGTTGCACATCTATCGGAACAAAGTTATGTTCCATGAATCTTAAAAAAATTTGCCCAAAAGTATTACTAATACTGGAAAAAATGGTGGCTCTACATGCTACAGATCATTTAGTACTTCTATCTTTAATTTGTTTCCATATTTGTCTCCTTGTCTGCTCTGTATAAACACAGCATGCAGTTCAACCCACTTGAAAAGTCCCAGAATTGTTGTCATTGGACTGCTGGTCACAGCTGAGTCACTAAGAGCTTCTCAGTTGAAATGAGGAGCACGGAATTTTTTTTTTTATTTTAATTTTTTTATTTTTACAGAATCTATCTGCAAACACTTTTTTGTGAACTTGAAAATGAGAAATGTAGAATAAAATGATTTGTAAAAAAGCATGAATTTGTGCTCATATTTGGTTGGAGCACAGGTCACAGATGAGCAGTTGAAGTTGTGACAGAAGGCTGAAAATCTGATGATTATTTCTGCTTTTACAGTTTCTAGCTCTGATAAATGCTGTCATTTTACAGTTGTTTTTTTTTAAAGACAACATGTCCAGTAGACATTCTGGTTGGCTTTGGTTTTCAGCTTATTACTGCAGATACAGATCACATCAGATGGTTTTTAATGTGTTCGTTTCTCAGCCACCTAAACAGCAGAATAAACTTGTTATGATGTCTGTTGATTTCTGACATTTTTCTGTAACATAAAAAAATACATCTTAAATATCTTTCTGGCTTCTTTGGCTTCACTGCTCCACATTAAGCAATAAATTCAGGGGTGGGGGGTGGGGGGGGAATCAAAGGGATGGGTAAATGACCCATATAATTTACAGCATCCAAATAAAACTACTGTGAAAGGGAGAGCGTTTTTGTAAATTAAATAGCTTCATGCTGCAGTTAAAAAAAAAAAAAAAAATCAAAGGCAGTGCCTATTTCATTGCGAGTGATGTTGCAGTGTTTGTTTTCTGTAAAAATAGAATTTAGACATTAAAATGAGCAGAAAGCTGAGAATAATTATACCAAGCAAACATTGTCCACAAAAAGACTTGTCAGCTTCAACACTTTAAAGTTGTTGCTTTGAGTCAACAAGGCGCTGATTATTTCCTCATCATTTCCACATGCCGTGTTTGCAGGGTGAAGAACTCTGGTCAACAGAATAGGAGCTTTTTATGAAGACAAACAACTTTTAGTGTGGTCTTGTCTCTATGTAAATGGCTAACATTTTTGGCAAAAAGTGCACAAGACAGACAATGCACAATATAATAACAATACAGCAATATAACCAGGTTTTTCTGGTGAAAAGATGGTAATTACTATTTATTAACATTCCCTTCAGCTTTCTGTGTTTGAGTTTGTGCCGTCTCATCGGACCCAGATGCATGATTTGCATCAACTCAGCACTTTACACATCATCGTCCAGATGAAGAAACGGAGCAAACTGTGGCTGTGGGCGAGTCTGTGGTCTTTTTCATTGGGACATCTTGTTCACAGATGAGAACTGAACGCCGCTTCTGAGAGACGGAAAAAGTGGATCAAAAATTAGGCTGCAGCAGTTTTAGCGCCAAAAAGAGCAAAGAGTGGAAATTTGCTGCAAACGTAGGTTATAAGAGAGTCAGCAAAAACAGGGAGCATACTCAAAAGTTACCAACAAAGCAAAGTTAAACAGTAACATATGGATCCTGGAATGCATAAAAGATGACATTTTTCACTATTTTTTGCCCAAAAACTGCAATTATACACAATTGTTGCTCGTTTGGTCCATTAGCAGCTGTTTTGTGGTTCCAAAGCTCTCAAAGTACTTCATTTATTTAGTCAAATTAATATTATTAAGTTACCACATTCATTTTCCCTTTGACACACACTTTAGTTTACAATTTTCTTACTTTGTTGGACTGTACATTTAATACGCACACATGCTACAGTGGATGTAGGGAACTTTTGAGGTCATGGACTGTCTAAGTTGTGTTTAATAAAGTGGAATAAATTAATAAATTGGACTGCGATACAATATATGGATGTTTTAGTAAGTCTTACACATAGTATCTTATATACATATACAGGATTCTACAGGGAAATTCACTCTTTTCTGCTCATTTGTGTGCAGATAGCTTTAGTTTGAAGGAGTAAATTTAGTATACAGTACAGCTTATTTATTTTCATGTGGACTCACTTGAAGCTGTACTCAGACACTAGCCGGGCTCTGTTTTGAACTTCTAGAAAGAAGACTGCGTTTATTTATTTGTGCCTGTCATGTGTACTGTACCAGCACACTAGATATAGCTGCTAGCTAAAGCAAGACGCTCTATAAACACAGACAGACCAATGCAAGTCCAAAACAAGCAGTCAGCAGGTCAGTGAACTGCACAAATGTTACTCAGATGAGGCCAAGACACACCAGACTGCTCCCACTACAACAGATGGGACGTATTAGACAAATTGAGGTAGCAAGGATTGATGGAGCAGTTTTGACCGTAATAGAGAAATGAACTTAATATATCTGTGTAAGACTCCATCGGGTTGTTGGTCAGTTCAGTGACTTCTGGCTTTTGCTAAATTCCCAGCTCATTAAAATTTGACTGCTGCCATTATTCAAAAGAATGGGAAGGTGTGTTTATAGTGTGATGTTCAGGAAGGGATGTATTCTCCCAGGGTTACAACGATGGCAAGAGTTCCCCAGTGGATAAAAGCTGTAGATTGCCAAATGCACCTTTAACATTGGTTGTTGTGTTTCTATAGTTTTCATATACCAGTAATTGTATTGGTTTTAGAAGAGTTTGTGAGGTCCTGGACAGAGAAGATGCCAGGTTTCCTAGCAACGTAATCCTACAACATTATTTTTAAAACAATTTAATTATCTTTTGCTTAAAAACAACGCAATATAGAGGCCAGCTGTAATCACTAAAATGCACATGGCTGGATAATTTAGAGAAAATGTCCAATTGTGATTTTCCCAACTGTTTCTGAATGAATGAGTAACAGTCAAATGTACGGTTAGGGAAAACATATGTCCAGTGATGCCAAATATTTTCAATGTAAAGTAGCTACAGCTTGATTGAGCCGTTACTACTTTACCTCACATGCTAATTCATATATCTTTGATGTCATAAACTGTTTACATGTATGCAAGTTTTATTACATTTAAATGAAATCAAACTGAAGTTGATTTAGTCAAATTAGCTATATTTAGTTTCAACCTGCTGCTGTTCAGAGATTCCCAGCTGCACATCCTCCCAAAACCGATTTTTTTGTTCGGGGCTATTTTATAAAAAAAAAAAAAAAAAAAAAAAAAAACAGTCTGAGAAGTTATCTAACCTTACGAGAAATTCAATTCAACTCAGCAAAAAACAAATTTCTGATTCACATGCTTGTAAATTGGGATGAAAGTGATTATTGTGTGGTAGGATGTGTTTCCAGCTCAACCCCAGCAAGAAGAGCAGAGACAAAGCAAAGTAAGACAGAAATCCCTCATGTAAAATACTGAAATTATTCTGTCTTTGGCAGAAAATTTAGCGTTCACGTGTGACCCCATCACTCCTTTAAATGGAATGTGTAGATAAGATGAAGACATCAGACTCGGCACAGTACAGCACAGCTGAGTAAGCAAACAGCAGTGAACATGGAGGAAGACCTGTTCTCAGCTGACGCAGTGATGTTGAAACAAACATGGAATATTATTGTAAATGGCAGCTTGAAGAACAGCTGAGCCTATAGAGGCACCGTGCCCCACCATGCTCACGCAGAATGTGTTTTTAGTCATTTTATCTTCTTGCGAAACCCTAAAAAACCAAACATATTTCCATATGCAGGGTTTAGATGGAGGGGAAACCACATGAATTCAGGCCACAAGAGCTGCAGCAGACCCACTGAGAGGTTTACTTCTTTTATGAGCCAGAATTGAAATTACAGCATGTGTAGTCTTGATCTGAAATGACTGAAGTGGACTCGATATTTGGTCAGTGTATCCAGTGAAATTGAGGATGTCCAGGGATACAATGATGGTTTAAATGGCAGGATGAGACAAATTTGCCAAAACATGTTAACATCAAGTAGCTTAATTTAACAATATAACTTTGTATGGAAGGATTTAGGTTTTATATGGACTTGCTATGACTGAGCTGTGATTGGATTGTTGGAAAACATGATTGTGACTAAAGCACAGCGTGTTTCATTTGTGCATGCATGCATATCTATGTGTTTACTCACTGCTGTTGTGCTCAAAGCTAATGTGGGGAAATGTGCCAACTTACGCATGCACAGAACCTTAGGCCATGTCTGGTGTTTAACTGAGCCCCAGTATGTGAAACAGCCGCATATCTTCCCATGAAATTGAACTGACAGAGATGCTATCTTTAAAGGAATCAGAAAGAAGCCTGGCATCACTTTAACTTAATTCAGCATTCTGATGACTTTCTCTGTTCTTTTCCCTCTGATCCTCTTTTCTGTGACATTATTCTTCTAATTCTTAGTGAAATTTTAAATCAGAAATGTCTCAAAAATAAACAGCCAAGTTGCAAAACAAGGCAACCTTTGTGTGTGCTATCAGTGTGTGTGTGTGTTTGTAGGTCCGTGTGTGTACGTGCTCCATCCATCTACATAAACAGGACACCCATTTTTCTCCCCATTCCCTCTCCAAACATCCCTGCAGGCTTTTTTTCAGAGTCGTGTGTCAGCGCCTGGCCTCCAGTGGAGCGTGTCGTCGCCCTTCCTTCACATTTCTCCAGTTCCACCGCACAGTTTGCAGCGAGGCTTGCAGTTTAACTGCAAACATATGGAGCGACATGTCTGTGATCAAAAAGAAGCGTTGGAATGGGCTTTGTCACAGGCAGGCCAGTGTAAGTGGACTCTGTGAAGCGTGTAGAAGTTTTGACCCGTTGTTCACCATCCTCCAGTAGCTGCACTGGTGTCTGCTATTTCTCAGCAGTGTCATGTGACCGGTCGCAGTGCTCATATTTTTAGCTTGGACTAATGACTTTAGAGTGTATTGACTTTTTCATTTGTGGATCTGTCCCTCTGGTTTTCCATTCAAACACGATTTCAGACCCAGTGATTAGCAGAAGCAACAAGTGAGATTAGATACTATGGCAGGTAACACTCCTTGAGCAGTTATCTGAAATGCAACGTATAGTAGCTGTTTATGTGCAGTTAAACAAAATGCCTCAGTAAGTAAGTCAGTGAAACATGGGTCTTGGCAATAAAACAACTGTGATATCCACAAGTAATTAACACTTCAATAGTAGCATCGATGAAATTGTTTGCTAGAATGTTTGAAAGTCCTACCTGCTCCAACCACTGATGAATTGATGAGCCACTCTGTGGCTGTTTCGCCTTGTCAATCCTCTTTGCACTTCAGGGTTTTACTTGCTATTTAATGTATATTACAGTGAGGTAATCTTTTTATCCTTTTTTATTTGTAGATATGTGTGCAAATTATTACCTACACACCTTGATAAAGAGGCTGAAGTGCTTCATTAAAAGGAAGATTGTTAAAGTCAAATTAAAAACAGGTCAAAAATTATCAGTAATTATTGATATCAACTGATATTAAACATTTCATTGTAATATATTTTTCATTTAAGTCTTCCAACCCAGTTCAACATAACTATAATGTGTAACGAGTAGTTTCCCCCACAGCATTGACTGTAGCTGCTCCTAGTTTATACTCCTGTGCTGAGGTTATGCACTGAAAATGACAGTTTTGTTCGACTGCTTCACAGTAACAGCCACTCTGTTCTTCTTATAGTTTGCAGCTGAACACCCGTCCCATTCCCTCTGAAAAGAAAGCAAACAGAAGAAGCAAGACGGAGCGTTAACGTGACCCTTAACCTTATGCAGCTAAATCACGTGGAGGGTAACTTGAGCAGTTTTTCTTGCAGTGTCACACTTGCAGCGTAACAGTAAGCCGTAATCATCACAACTCTGAAGAAGTCGTCTCTTAGTTAAGCAGAGTGTGAAGTTTGCAAAGTTTGATATCTGTCAGAGCTGATAGGGAAGCGAGTGCAGTGACAGAGAGAGAGGGAGCCTGGCTTCTGTCGTGATTAATCATCTGTCGAGGAGATAAGAACTCTAGTATGTGTGTGTGTGTGTGTGTGTGTGTGTGTGTGATGTAATCAGTGGTCTGGATTCAAGCAGCTTTATAAGGAACCATCAGCTGTGATCTCAGAATAAATTTGGTGCTTTTTCATTGTTTATGTCAGTGATGGTTTGCTATTGTGAAAGAGTTTTCTTAACAGAAGTGAAAACTTTAAAGTACTGCAGTGTGAAACTGTTTCTTTTTTCTTCTTTTGTTTGACAGTGACTTGTTGCTCAAGTAGTACAGGGTAAGCTTTGTCCAAACTAAAATGAGTTCCATATTTTCCTTCTCTTGCAGACACAGAGGGCTCTCTGCAGAGTCGCCCTCCCAGGACACGTTTTAGGTGTCTGTAGCTGCTTTCACACTGTGGAAATAATGGCAGGGAACAGGTCTGGTCTTGTAAACTTGAAGGAGCTGATGGCCTGGTGTGGCTCTGAACAGCACCACAAAGAGTTAAAAGAAATCCTTGTGGGAATTAATAGTTCTTTTAATAAAATTGTGATTCTGTGTAAAATGCCGCCTTTGTTTCTGGGTCATGAACCAGTCAAGGTCAGTGACTTTAACCGAGCTAATTGATTCCCTGTCCAGCAGAAACAGGAATGAGCTTGTGTGTGTGTGTGTGTGTGTGTGTGTGTGTGTGTGTGTGTGTGTGTGTGTGTGTGTGTGTGTGTGTGTGTGTGTGTGTGTGTGTGTGTGTGTGTGTGTGTGTGTGTGTGTGTGTGTGTGTGTGTGTGTGTGTGTGTGTGTGTGTGTTTACTTTAAAGGCTCTGTCAGGAGTTAAAGTAAACAGATAAGTGACAAAGTAAACACCCACCCTGCACACATGCCAAGACAACTTCCTTCTCCAGGGATCCAGTTCTACACACAAGCATGAACTGTTTGTGCCTCATATGAAAATCGCTCTGTTTTCACAGTTTTCAGAAGTCGAACTCATTTTCCAATCATAATCCAATTATAATTGTGTGTGTCCTCGCTGGCAGGGGGTTCCTGTAGAAGTCTCTCAGCGGTAAATCCGTCCACACTGCCTGACCTAACGCTGGGTTAATGAGGTGATCCAGCTGCAGGGGACGGTTGTCAGAGGGTCTTTGGGCCTGTTTCAGCGTAGCAGATGCAGCGTTCATTATGGTGTAAAGCTGCGTCCGCACGAGACAAATACCGTCCGGAGATGTGCAAGTGTAAATAACAGGACTGATTGTTGCAAATGTTCCAGTGCATGTCTGCCATGCCTGTAGATTTTCAACACAAATTACTCCGCAGACTTTGGCCAAGACAGAAGTCCAGTGAAGGTACAGAGAATTGCAAACAGCACTCCGGCATGGCGTTTGTAGCTTATGTGAGGTCTGAAATCAGTTCTGAACACATTTTTAGTGCAAACGTCATGCACTGTTTGGCTGGAAATCATGCACTATGGTACAAATTCATCTATAATTCTATAATTCCACACTTAACCCTGTGAACTCCAAGCAGTTTCTGGGCGTTTTTTGCTCCTGTCACATTTTTCCCTATTGTGGGATGATTTTCACTGCAATAGAAAGTCCTGCACCTCTATTAAAACGGCGTAACCTTAGCTGAAAGTAGACAACTCCAAATCTTTTTTGTGTAGCAAAGTTATAATGCCATATATCACAAAAACGGACACCAAAAGTTACATTTTAGTGTTTATTTGTTTTAGAAAAATTGAAAAAACATGGAATCAACATGTCCAGCATTTTCCCAAGTAACCACAGATCTTACCAATAGTGGGAAATGTCCCTGAATTTTTGTCATGTGACTGATGAGTCAGTGGCGACCAAGTTTTTTGTTTTTACTGAATCTAGCTTGTGGCAAAATTTTAAAGGAGATGTGTATAGTAAAGTGATTTTGATGAAATTCTCAAATTTGACCTTAGATTTGGTTGTTTATACCAACAGAACCAAAAGTTGAACATGACTACTCGAAGGACTGTTGGAAAGAAAGATGAAAATGTCATTCTTTCTGTGACACTTTCTTGCTGTGATGAATGCCGTAAGCTTCCGTAAATAAAATTAAATCAAATAAACCTTACCTTACAAACCTGCCGGTGAGTTTTGGGGTTCAGGGGTGTAAAATATATCCACCAAGTGTCCGTTAAAAGCAGAACTGTTACTTGCATAGTAAATTACAGCTGATAAAAATGTGACTGTCGTGTTCAAATCAAAAGGCTAAAAAAATGTTGATAAATGTCTGCCCCAGACACATACTGGAATGAGCAAAGGAGACATGTATGTGGTGGTTTGAGTTCAAATCATTCTGAAAACAAATTTGGCAGGGCTTTGCCCCAACATTACCAACAGTGTGTCTACTTGCACTTTCTCCTGTAAGCTGATAATGTCATGGAAATGAGAACCTCAGTTACCGTAAGTGGGGTAGGGGATTACAGAAAACTACTTTTGCCAGGCTCAGCTTCATTTGCAGAATGACAGAAAGTTATGATCGCTCCACATAACTATACATCCTCACATTTATCCAGAGTGTGAGTACAACAAAAAACACACAGTAGCAGAATAGTTAAAATAAGCAAGTAATGCTTCCAAGATCACTCTGGGGGTAATTGAGACATCTGATTACTGATCTGCTATGTGTTTTAGTGGGCTGATAGTAAGCTCAGCCAGTAGAGTGCGTATGAACGTGGTCTCTGATTACTGCCGTGACCTTATTTCTGCCACTAAATGGTTGGACCTAGTCCAGATTTGGACGTAGACATTTACACCTTAGTTAGCACATACTATCCCTGCATGCTTGCAGACAGTTCAGATACGTTTCAGTTTTAAGCAATGCATGTGTGTAAGAGTGTGTGTGGTGATGGACCGAAAGAAGGCAGAGATCAGTCAGAACCAGAAGTGGATTGTTAAAGTACAGATAAGCTGTAGTGGTGCAGTATCTGTCTAGACTTGTACCAACCAGAGGGGAGGCACTCATCCCCTCCAGCCCAACCTGTACTCTGCCAGAGGCCACAGTGCAGAAACTGACAGCTGGGCTTAACAAGCATGAAGGTGGATGGATGGATGGATGGATGGATGGATGGATGGATGGATGGATGGATGGATGGATGGATGGATGGATGGATAGGTCGAGAGAAAGGAGATTAATGAATAAAGAGCAGTGACGAGTGAAGTGCATCAGACATTAATTTCACTTCAATTTAATTTTATTTATATAGCACCAATTACAGTCAAATTGTCTCAAGACACTTTACAGAACCCATATGCCTGATGTATTCCTGATGAAAGATGTATTCTATATTAGTGAAGACTGATGGTAGGATATAGTGAGAAAAAGTGCAGGGAAGTTTACTACATTGAGAAGCATGTCAGTTATAACCTCAGTGTATCTTCGATCCTGTTGAAAGACGTTTACTGCTTTTGTGGCTCCTGTCAGTACGTTAGCTTCAGAGGAGATGCCATTTCCAGATGTGAACAACTCATTAAGGTGAGCGACAAGTGATGGCAAGCCAGGAACTGACAGATCTGACGGACTAATAACAGGCTTCACTGCTTCCAGGTGAAAAGTTTGTGTATTGTAGCTTTAAGAAAAAACACAAAGAGTTCACTATGTACTTTAAAGTGGTCAACTCCAGATATGTGAATAACAGAGTATAATTGTGATAGTTGTGTATGACTGTGTATGAAGTATCTTAGGTTTTTCCTATAAATCCCAGACTTTATTTATTATCTGCACTAATATCACCAGAGTAATGGGTCAGTACTCTGCTGTTAGGACTCCAGAATGTACACGAAAAGACTTTAAAGCATCTGGAGGATTTGCAACTTCCCTCGGAGGATTAACGAAATTTGTGCAAACGGTAAAAGAGAAGCAGAGAAAAAGAGCAGACATGTTGCCAGTTGTCTGCTGTCACACCTGTGAGAAGCTAACTGCAGGTGACATGCATATTTCCAGCTGTTGACAGACAGGACAGGATCAGAGTCGCTGAGGTGTGAAGACGCATGCGCACAAACTCACACACAACCTTCACATTCATGACTGTTTCGCTGCTGTTGTCGTTAATGCCGGATGCCCAACTGTGCTTGTGGTGCTTCACTGCCAGCATTTATGCTTCTGTCCTCTCAGTGGAAAAACCGGTGTTACCAAAAGCCACCTGAAATTAAGGTGTGTGACCAACTGTGCTACAAGTAAACGCCACCTGGTTGGTTAATTCTTCTCTTAGTACATAGAGGTTTGTTTGGGCTTCCACTTGCTGTTGTCTGCACACTGTCTGTAGTCCATTTCTGACTCGGGATATGTGACATTGCTCAGTGCATCAGTGTAGAAAAATGAAGGCATTCTGTCATTCAGTCATAGGTGAGTTTTATGCAAAGTGAGTGAGATGGAGTTTTGTGGTTTCTGAATGCAAACTGAGTCTTTTGCTCTCTGGAATGTTTTTGAACCAATATTGGTGCTATAATGTAAAAACAAAAAGCCTTCCCCAAATCCGTTTGCAAACCTGGATGTATCATCACCTGTGCTTGCCTGTCTTTTGTGTTAAATGTTACTGTGTTCCACTTAGTTGCATTAGTGACTTCAAGAAAAGTCGTTGTGCTCATTCAGACATGAGGTTCAGAAGTTAACAGAAAGGGGTGCATTTCTAAATGGGACTTATGTTTGCATACACTATCTATCAGTTAAATATTTACTGAATTTCAGTTTTAGAAACACAAAGTATACAGTCATTTAACTGTGTGCTGATGTGATCCTTCAGGATAAATCACATTTTGTTTTGCTCAAATAGTGCTTCCTGAGTGGACAGTGTGCAGATGTATTCTGTCTTTTAAAAAGCTTCTCATTCATATTGTCCATTAGGGAGGAAATGTGAATGAAAGGTACTTTGTGGAGTTTTTGAGCAGCAGTAGCACCATACAGGACTATTTTAATGACCAGATCCTTCCAGGGGTCGTGTCATGTGTTGTGGCATTTTGAACCTTAGGATAAACATGTTTTTTCCACATTTTTCCTGCTAATGAGCAGAAAAAGAAATACGTTTTCCAGCAGTAGAAGATGCAGGTTGTTCAGAAAGCAAGCCATGAAGCATTCAGCACAGCAACTGCAGATCTGCTGCAAAGTACATATTCAGCGCTTTGTTGAAAAAACCTTACATTTACATAAACTGTTACAATCTTGTCTGTTCTAAATCTTCTCAGATTTACATTACAGCAAATGGCTAAGCAGTTTAAGGGGCTGTCAAGGAATCCAAACTGCACCAAAGATTTAGTTTTGAGAACAACCCCCCCCCCCCCTTAACAAACCAGTGGTGCCTGTATACACTTGTATATATACAGTAGTGTAAATATGACTGAATGTTGTGAGTCAGCTGGTGGAGCTGTGGAGTGAACCACTGATGTTAAAACCATGATGAAAGCAGCTAATTCACACTGGACTGGAGAAAGTGGCTCTGCATGTGTAAAACATTTGATTTGTTTATGATGATGATAAATATTATGCTACCTATGAAGTCTCTTTAACCTTAACAACTGGCTCATCAGACTTGCACCATAACTTGTTGTCATGGAACAGAATATGTAGAAATATTACACCACAAATGCTCAGCCATGTTTGGTGGACCTTTCAGCTTTGCTTGTTAAACACAGGCTGACCTAATAACCTTGATGATTTTCACGTCTCGTTTAGGTGTACCAGGAAGCCAGTGAGCCGGGAGGCACAATATCAGAGTTCTGGCACAAAAATACCTAAAAGGACTGCAGTCAGTATCAGTGATATCAGTTACATCTAGTAAGCTTCGGTGGTGTGTGCTGTAAGAAAGGTCTGTTGACTCAAAATGTTCCTGCTACTGACGTCTTTTCAAGTAGAGTTTAAATGTAAAGCATCAAAGGTCATGGAGTTTAATACCTCAACCCTAAACTGAAGTTATGGTTGAGGTAAAAGCTGTGTGTGTCCATAAAGGCGTCACGTTGCAACACATTCATTTGCTAAAAAATAAAACTAATCTATGGGATTAATGTTTTCTAAATTTTCTCTGTCTCTTTTTTTAACAGTTAAATGACTGTTACATTGCAGACTGTGAACTAACAGCTGAAGTAAGACATTTTTGTTAGTAAATGTGCTGCAATATGACACCATCAGTTATGAACTTGAGCATTATTAGTGAGCACTGAGACCTACAGGCATAATTAAGCACTTCAAATAAGTTTTAAGTATTTTATATTTCTTGTCTTTTAACTGCCCCAAGATATAAAAGGATATTATGTTTTCACCATACTGCCTAAAGGCAACTGGCAGCTACCAGCAGCTATTCACTGGAATGTTTTCTTTCTTGTTGCTCAATGTCTGAGTCGATACTGTGAATTAATCAACACACCTTAAATATCAATGTCATGACTCTGACATTTGTTTTTATTGTCTCTTTTGCATAACATATGTGTTAGTAATGACTGGATCTTCTAGCATTCAGAAAAACCAATGATGCAAAACTGCAAATATTCTACTTCCTCACTGGAGAAAAAAAGGGCCACAGTGTGCACTCAGCAGCACTCCACCTGTCGGGAGGAGCTTTCAGAATGTCAAAATTTGTCACACAAATATAGAATAGCAACAAGACATACACACACACACACTCCAATGTCAAGTACCTTTCTGTCTGGAATCACCTTCAACAGGAAATCAAAATATGTGTTGACTTTTGCCCACAAACCTAAAGACAGATAATAACATAAGTAGGCAGGTTTTAGTGTTTTATTGGGACAGAAGCTGGATCTGCTTTCAGCAACAGTCCTGAAACCCACAGACAAGAACTGAGGTCTAACAAGCAGCAGCAGCAGCACACCTAAATGCCACTCTGCATTTTCATCATAGCAGCAGAAGCATAGCTTGCATCTCTGTAATTCCTGAGTCAGACACCAGAACACCAAGGCATCGCTGACGCCACCACAGGCGACACCAAGTTGACTGAGGTCACTGTCAAATGATGATTAGTACACAGCGGTGCAGTTTGCTTGGTGCCTTTATCGTGCCATTCTGTATAATTATCTCTGCACCTGCTCCATCGATACTGAGGAGTAACCTGGTTAATTATCATTGTGCCAGCATGCTTACAGTCACAGTGCTTTCCCAAGTAGACTCTCATTCTTTTTGAAAGTAGATCACAACTCACCTGTTGTAATGTTCTTCAGACAGACACTGGATCCCTCCTCAGAACTGTGACCTCTGACTTCTCCATGGAGATTAAAGACCATTTGTACTGTATCTGAAGCTACTTTTACTGCAGACAACAAGGTTGTCTGTTCATAAATCTCAGAAAGTTTGCAGATATTCGTGTTGCACTGAGATAGGAGAGACAAAGAGATGGAGAGAGTAACAGAAGTCGACTGAGAAAGTTGGCAAAGGGCACCTAATAAGGAAAGCTGGTGGAGAAAAAAATACAGCAGGTAAGACTCAAATCAGATCAGGATCCAGCAGCCGAGGAAAGCTTGAAGAGGTTTACTGTAGTTTCAAATAACAGGAGGAGATGGGCTGTCACACACCCTGTTATTAATTTGTTCCAGAGGTGACTGGTCATGCTCCCTTTGTGTTGCTGTGTTTGACAGCACTGGTGTGAATGTGTACTTTGCCAAAATGAATAGCAATGAGGTCAAGCTGTCAATGTGCCTGCAGGGAGACGGAGGAAGAGACAGAAATGTAAATTGTGTATGAAATTGAGCTTTTAGACTCATACTTAGTATGTGTTTGTTATTTCTTTCACATGCTCCGCTCAGTTTGGTGTGACATATTTATGTTCTGCTATTGTGAGTCAGGGGGTGACTGAAGTTGGTTCACTGTCATCTGCAGTGAAGACCACAACAGTCCCGTTCCACAGCTTCTTGTGTCTTATTTTAATGACTTTCATTAAGAGAATTCCATGTGCTTTTTGTTTTGTGATGTTTCTAATTTTGTCCTCTTGAGTCTCTCTTCATCCTATTATAGATCATATCACAGTTGTCACTGCCCAGTCTAGACAACAGCTGACAAAATCTGGGCGTCAACTACTGCACAGAGGATGACTAAGTTGGTGGGGATGTTTCTGTTTAATATAGAACATAAAGAATTAAAAAGCAGAATAATAAAAAACAGATCTTTGGATTTTTTTGGGACGAAGCATGGAAGTAAAGAACAACAGGACTTGGTAGTTTCACCACAGTGGTTTGCCACAATTGCAAGGAGAGCACCTTTGGATGTCTGAACCGCTGTCCAGATCCATGTGATATTGTGTGTAAAAGGAGCCATAGGCCTTGAACGCCAACAATTTAATGGCTGTGTAAAAATACTGTCTACTCAGTTATGGCATGTAAACACACAATCCAGAGAATATTTTGTAATCTGCAAGGTTAAAGACAGGAATATCTGAAATGTCTTAGCAAATATCAGATTGAAATAGAACTTAAGAATGTAAGACTTCACTTCAAATATCTGAATATCCGTTCGCCAGATTAACGTCGGGTCTCATCCAGACACTCATGGTTTCCAGATGATGTACCCTAATGACTTTGGTCCCTGGCTTTTTCTCTAGCACACCTTCACACTTTTTGTTTAAACCGAAATTTGGTGGCGATATCCACAATCCCTACAAAATGAGTTGGGACCTTTTATAACACTCTGTTCAGGTCAGCATTCTTATTTATTTTGTGTGTGATTATAAGGTGTTATAATATCCGAACACAAGCTTGTTTGTGCATGTTCAGCCCCAGCGCTGCACACACGTATACTTTATCTGCTTACACAATAGTGTTTTGGGCCTAAGAGTGTTTGAAAGATTGAAGTCGTTAAACTGATTTTACTGGTAAGCTTTTCAGGCATGAGGTAACAGGATATTCCACTCTGGGGAGTTGGTACCACTAAGTCACATCCCCCTTT
Organism: Amphiprion ocellaris; assembly: GCF_022539595.1. Taxonomy (NCBI): domain Eukaryota; kingdom Metazoa; phylum Chordata; class Actinopteri; family Pomacentridae; genus Amphiprion; species Amphiprion ocellaris. Next base: position 38,310,163 of record NC_072769.1, read on the forward strand.
CTTTTCTACATGAAAATGAAGTAATCACCCTGTCGACCAACTTTCTAACAGAATTTATGTTCCCCACTCTGCCTCTTTGCACCTTCATTCCTGACTCTCCCTCTTTCACAGTCCCTCCAAATCTTTCCTCAACCTTTTTGCTTAAAGCGATGGTCCTGGAAATCTTTTATGAGTTGATTCTGGTTTCACTGGTAGTGATTCAAGGGTATTGCTTTAGTACTTTCACTCAAAACTGTATTTTTTTAATGTTTAACTTTTTGTAAACAGTGTCTGCTATTACACATGGATGTTGCTTCTCATACTTACCCGAGTTTCTTATTTTTATTCTGGTAAAACTAGAAAAGAAAAGCTCACCACTTCCATGAAGAAAATGTATGCTTAATAGGCATGTAATGTGCTTTAAAGCGTTGTATTTACGGTCTGTGTTGGACTTACAGTTGGGGGAATGGGGAAAGCATTGTCTCCACCTTTACAATTTACCCAAAATATCTGCTCCTTCCGTTGCCCTTTTAACGCAGCTAATGTGAATGTTTTCCTCTTAGCATTTCCAGTTTTCATTAGTGATTTTGTAATCCTCACAATGCTCCCCACTGTTATAAAGTGTAAATAAATGAGGAATACCAGATCAGCTCCTAGCAAGATTTCACCCATTAGCTGCACTGCTTTCCTTTGATGTCTCAGTGTTCTCATGACAGGGGTGAAGAGGGAAAACGATACAGTCATTATGGAAGACATTTAATGCTGAAATCTTATTCATTTCACATGTTTGAAAATGAGATGTTACAGCTGAGGTCGGGAACTGAGGACAAATTGAGGTAAACCGCATTGGTCCGGAAAAACAATATGTGCCATCTCATTGCCTAGTGGGTGCTTGTTCTTTGAAGTAGTCTACAGAGGAAATGTTTTTGTAATTTTCCTAGGGTTAGGGTTAAAATATGGGAGCCTTAGTTTGCTAGCTCTCATGCAACATACAAAGAATCACAAGAAGACTGGTACCTGCATGTAAACAATGCAGATTTTTCATTTGTATGTTAGAACAGAACATGCAGTGTGATTTGAAGAGACCTTTAATAAACATGAACTACTGACAGGTTTTCATACTAGTCTGATGATGGTTCAGTTCGCTGTTGTCATCAGATGATCTGTGCTCTAATCAGTCCTGGGGAACATATCATTTCAAAGGATAAATATGATTTATTACAGCTTGGGTTTTACTTTTTGCTGTTCATATCAGTTCTGATGGCTTTGTACTCATCAAGGTAATTCCTGAGTCGTTTGAACATGGTGACAGAAAAGACAAATTTTTGTTGTGCAAGTCTATGTCCTCTTTTTTAAATCTTTTTTAAAAAAGTTATGACCAAATACAGTGATTGAAATTATACAAGAAAGTTGGTCTGTGAACTCTGGTGGATAGATTTGTTGAAATGTACTGCTTATCATTTTTTTCTCTTCCAAATATGTTCCTCTAACCTGGAGATTTGTTTAAAACTTGCTTGATTTTCTCCTCATGTTTCATGCTTTCTGGACTCCAAATTATAAAAATAACATTAAATTTCTCTTAAGTGTTAATCAAGTAGCAACAGCGGTTTTGCTTGTGCAGGATTTTTCAGACGTCCTCTAGTTTGAGAGAATATACAACGCTGTCATGTCTGGGTTTTATCGTGTACCTCAGGTTTAGACGAGTCAGCCTTTGTTTACAGCAGACCGTTGATGAATGGAGGCAGTCATCAGCTACCAGCTATTAAAACACCAAATTTTTCTCTCTGTCTTCCTCTTGTGTGCTTTCCCCCCTCGGTTTACATCCCACGCTCATCGTCTACTGGTCTCCCTCTCTCTTCCCTCTCGCTACCTTTCTCTTATCACAGGGGAGGACAAAGGTTTATGTGGGCCTCTCATTCTGTCTCACAGTGAGAGATGGCTGCAGTGTATTGTGGGTAACAGAATCCAGCTGTGTTGTAGACTCTGTGTTTGTGTGTGTGCTGGTGTGAACATGTGCAGGAATGTGTGTGTGTTCGTGGCCGTGTGCTGTGTTGTGCTGCTCTGCAGGTTGTTGGTGTGTGTTGACCTGTTTCATGTCATTTTGACAGTGACGTTTCTCTTTCATCACATGGCCTTATCTCATACAAATAGCTGAGGATATACTGTGCGCCGTGAAGTCTTACTATAGCACCAGAAAACTCACATTTAATTATGAGTCCATGAAAGAGCAGAGAGAACTGATTTTGCAACTCCGAGTTATGTGGTTGCAGTGCGATGCAGGATTGATTGCACAGACTGTAGGTGCTCCCCATGTTTCAACTGCTGTAGTTGATATGGTGCATGGCAGATTCTTGGCTTTATGATGTGGGCACCCGGACAATATCAAACCAAAGAAGAGGGCCAGAGACATGCTTAAAATGGGCCTGCATGGATTGAGCTGTTCGCTTTCCTTATTTCCCTCCCACTTCATTCCTTTGAAAAGCTGAACCAAGTTCAAAATAGAGGAGGTGTTTATGAAGTGTGCTGGGATCGAAGTTAACTATAGATGTGCCTTCCTGTCAGTTTCTTTGAAAATATTGCATTTTGGGCAGTTCTGCTGTTGTACACTTTTATAAAACCTTTTAGACTTTCAGTTTTTTTTCTCTGACATGACATGAACTGAAAATTATACTGCTGCTTGCACAAATCAAACACTAGTAACACATTACTTCTTTCAACTGCATTTCTCAGTAGCTTGGTGGTAACAGTGCTGTTTTCTGAATTGAACAGCTTTTCACTAGCAAAGCTCCTTTGCTGGTTGAGTAGGTCGGCAGCAACAATAACAATAAATTAACTATTTTTGCTATGTTTATGCATATTAGCTTACTACATTTCTCTCGGGGTTAACTTTGGTGTCAGGAAGCTTCATTTAGTGTAGAGTAACTGCTAGCTTCCCAACACAGCTAGAACATAAAAACTACCTTGCATTTGCCATTATTCCTATAACAGCATAATTATCTTTTTCAAAGTATAAACTTTAAAAAAATAAAATAAAATAAAAAACTCGATTTTGCAGTTCACTCCGGCTTCCTCCCACAGTCCAAAAACATGCTGAGGTTAATAGCAGTGTATACATAATGGATGGATTTTTCAATATGTGAATGCCTAGGTGAGTTACATAGTTAGTTGTGGAAAAATTCTGTTTTGCTCTACAACATACCATTAAAACATCCATTATTTATACACCGCGGGGGAGCTGGAGTCTATCTCAGCTGACTTAGGGTGAAGGCAGGAGACACCCTGGACAAGTCACCATTCTATCACAGAGCTTCATAGAGAGACAAACAATCACACTCACATTCACACTGGTGAACAATTTAGAATCACAAATTAACCTGAGCATGTCTTTGGACTGTGGGAGGAAGCCGGAGTACCTGGAGAAAACCCACGCATGCACAAGGAGAACACATAAACTCCATGCAGAAAGATCCCAGGCCCAGACCAGGATGCAAACCAGGGATCTTCTGCTGCAAGGTGACAGTGCTAACCACTGAGTCACTGTGCAGCCCTATTAAAAGGGAATAGGATGATTCATGGAGACACTGGTGAAGTATTATAAAAACATAATTTAAGAAGACAAAAATTTAGGCAATCATTTTTTTGAATTTCATTGCAAAACATGCTAAATAGGAGCAACTTGTGAGATGCCTCCATGAGAACTCAAAGTCTAGAGAAATGTGAGCACAAGGCCAGTGTTATAGTTTCTGTGTCCACAAGAGCCCAAAAGCTGGGCACAGTAGTGTGCATGTGTGTGATATGTAGACACTGATCTACTGTACATTTCTGTAACATGTCATCTAAGTGACGACAAAGTAGTAAATGTAGGTTGCCTAAAGAAGACTTAAAAGATTAAACTATATTCTTGTCAGACGTAGGAGAAATTTACAGTAAGTCGCTTTCTGGCCTTAAAAAGCTAAATATGTTGCATCTTCAGAGCAGAATCTCAGGTTCTTAAACAAAGGTGTTCATCAGAGTGGATGCTTGATGTCAGGCAGGTTTGAATACTTATCCTCTGGGATGGAAGGTGTGTCTACTGTACCACCCAGCACTGCGTTCCCTGAACTAAACTCGCAGAGAGGCTGTAAATGACACATCCTGTCAGAGGGACTTACCTCCAGTACATGTTCTGACTCAAACCGCATACACGCTGCTTGGAATTTATAATTACAGACACATATTGTATAAAAGTATGCATCTTAAATTTGTGTGATTCTGTTTATTTGCAAACTGTACGATTTGTCAAGAGAAAAGCCATCGTAGCTTCTTTCCTTTTCTTTCGTGACTGTCAAACACTGATGTTCTCTCATTCATATTCCAGTCAAACTTCACCTTTCGTGTCATAAAATGATTCACTTATCCAGTGTGCCAGCAGTAGCACCTTTAAAGAACTGACAAGCTGTTCTGCTATTCTGTAAACAAAAGGTAGCCGCACACAAAGAGAGATCCGGATTCTAGAGCTGAGCGTGTCTTTAAACTGGGACATCTACCTGAAACAAAAGCAGTCATGTGCCGTGTCTTAGCAAGAATACTCTATCATCAGTCGGGCATGCTGTCAGATTGTAGACATTTTCATTGTGTGCGTGTGTGCATTTAAGGTATGCACTATTGTTTGAGTTTGTAGCTTCATATGTTTGACTAATGCTAATAATAATAGTGCTCCTTCTCCTGTCTGATGTGACAGAGTGGTTTGGTGACTTTAGCAAAGTCATTCCAGACATTTTTTAATGTAGACTAACAAGTAGATGGAAATTTTCCATCCTCCTCCAAGGCGATATCTTGTGTCTAGTTGTTAAACATTTTAAACGAGGAATTGGATGTCTGTAGAATGTGGATTTTTCAATGAAAAATAGTTAGTTGATGTCAATTAAGAAGAGTGTTTCGCCAGGTAAATGAACTTCTTCTTCATGGAAAAACAGAATGTTTTTACTGTCTTTAAACATGAATTGAAGTGGTTCTGTTAATTTTTCAGTCTAAAATGTCCAACATTTAAAATCTAACTGAATACATCTACTGACCTGCTGCTTTCAATTGCAGTTTTCTTCACTGTCCAGACTTTTTTCTTGTTACATATTGAGTCAAAAAATGTTGACAATCACCTATGATTTTTCTCCTTGTTTTTGATTTTTAGTAGTATTTACATGTGCCACAGAGGATTTTTTTCCACGTTTAAGATTGTAGTGAAATTGGCGTAAATTTAGGTGATGATTAAAGGTAAAATAATTAGCAGTGATAGTGGATAAAGCCACCATGTGCCGTTTATAATTCACCCTGTGTTTTGTCACACAACTATGTTGCAGTTCAGCAGTTTAAAAAATGTTGTTTGGATTAAGAAGCCATTGGCATTTGACACATTCATTTTTTCCTAAACAGATTTCACCATCTATTTCATGTTTTGGCCCAATTAGACATTTTATCAGTACGACTCAATGGGAAACAAAGTTGGAACTTGAAATCAGTCTATCAGTCTGAAGAACCTGTCATAACCACACATTGGTTTACAACAAGACAAAGCATTAGACACAAGCTGAGAGCTGGCATTTACAGGATGAATAATTAAAGATGTACTGCACATTTGAACAGGTTTATTGAGTTGTAAACTAAATGAAATTGCTGCACTAATATGAAACATATCAATACTGGTATTAATAGTAGCATTTCTTACCAAATGTATAAAAATAGCCTATTCAAAAGTTGAAAATGGCTCAACATGCCTAGTGGTTTATATTGTCATGACCTTTGCAAGGCCAGTGCTGACACAGTTGACTGCCTGGGTCTTTATACACCATGAAATTTGTATATTTAAGAAAAAGCCAATTCCCGTAATAAAAGGGGGTCAACCGATTTTCCTCAACCTATGTGCTTGATTGATAGTCAGTGAAACTGTACTCCTTTTTAAGTATATACTGGTCGAGACTCATCATTCACAGTAGTTATTTTTCACAAACGCTATTCTGCTGCAGTTTTTTGGACTTTCTTGGACTGTTTCTGTTGCTCTGCCTACTACATTCTTTGTCTTCAGACTGTCATTCTACTCTTCTTCTAACTAACATTACATTGCCACTGGAGACTACGCCAATCCTCTCTTGCACTTTGCACTTTACTGCCTCAGCTCTTAAAGCTCCAGCTACTGGATTTCCTGGGGCTGGAGCCAGCGACCGCCATGGTCCTCCACCACACTGATGTCCACTTCAAGGGATTCTGGAGGGGAATTCTGTAGCGAGTCTGTGGCACTCCAGATTTTTGGAAAATGTTTTCAAATTTTCTCTGGAATGAACCACTCCTGCCCCACCCCCTCCCATAATTACACTGTGATGGACTTAGACTCAGAGCTGAGGGTGAAGTTTGACTTTAAAGTGTGTGAGAATCTTGAGCGTAGAAAGGCTAGAAAGAGTTGTGAAATGTACCAGTGAAGCCCTACCATAGGACTGCTTTGACAGCCTCTGGTTGAAATTGGTGGCTTAGGTTTGGTTCCTAAGACACAAACACTCACAAAAAAACTTAGACCTTTGGCTGGTCACTAGAAGATCGGACCACTTTCTGTCAGCAGGCACTTCTGTAACCTCCCTGTTTTTTTTTTCTCTCCCCCTTTCCAGTCTTTCCCTACTTTCCCTTCATAAAGACAGATTTTTAGGGAATATTGCAAATTGCTGCCAGGCTGAAGGGCTCAGACCTTGTGTGTTAATGGGGGGACAGAGGGCAGTAAGGGAATGGAGGTATGGAGCAGGAGATGCCCCCCTGACTTTAATAAAGCATCTTAGGTTTCTCCCCATCAGGAGTCTTGGAAAGGGCAACAGTGCAATGGATAACTTACAGAAACCAGGTCAAAGGAGGGGAGAGACGAGAGGAAAGAAAAGAGGATGATGCAAGGCACAGAATGGAAAGTAATGTACCTGATGACAAATGATCCGCAACTACATTAGTCATCTAACCCTAATAACTGCTTTTTCTAAATGTCAATTAGAAATCTGTACATCATTTCTTATTCCACAGCAGAAATAGCAAAGTATCCAAGTCTTTAACAGCTGCCATGTTATGTTGTGTTGTATTTTTATCCCTCCAAATTAAATTTCAGTCTCTTCAGTTCTACTTGCATTTATCTTTTCATCTTGAGTTAAACTCTCTTTAACTGTTTCCAGGTTTACTCTCAAGTTTCGGTGTTTGTGACTCGTAGACATTTTGACCTGGCCTCCAACCCATCGAAAATGAGTCTGATTAAATTCTACTTTTTGGGCTCCAATTGGTCTGGAGTTGGAGATCACACTTTCCGTACTCAGTCCATTCCAGTGCTGAATCATCTATGCTGACTACACAGCAGTATTTTCATTTACGTCGACATAATTTGCACCCCATTCTAACCAAGGCTGAATAATTTAATAAGTAAAACAACCTTTAGTTTGTCCAGGACAAGCTGATTTTCATAGCAGCTTTGCAAAAAATTAAACCTTCAGTCTCCATGTGAAGAACAGTTTAGTCAGACTCCAGTCAAACACTGCTCAGATGTATGAAACAATACTGTATTTCTGCACTTAATTTTGGTAGAAACACATATATAGACTGTAAACTTCATCACTGCACAACCAGCTCTAAATAAAGGCATGAATATATTTAAAGGAGGTGAGGTTAGGAGTAGCTGTGATTGTCTTATCTAACAGTGAAGTGAATAACGACATCTATTACATTGAGGAGACACTGTTCCTGTTGTAGCCTAAGGCAGTAAATCTGTCCACCGTTTCTTGGACGCTACTCTTTTGGTGCAGCTGGATGGACATAACTTATCTTTATTCCTCCCACAAGGGAAGAGGTTAAAAAGAAAAGAGAGGGGGGGAAAGTTTGGAAGTTTGAGTCACACGTTCACAGTGCACACACGTTTCTAAAATCTTGAAGCTGTAATGTAGTAATGAAGTTTCAAAGTTGTGTTTGAAGTTGCATTAGAGAAATTAGAAATTAGAAATTGGATTTTTAAAATGAATGCCTTGTTTGTCACTACACCCTGCTCCAGTCTCCTGCACTGCCAAACACATGCCTTCTCTTGTACTCACATGTGCACTCCCCCACCAGTTCCTCTTTGCCTCCAGTTTCCTGCAGTCCTGTATATGGTATCCGTGTTTTTAGCAAGTGTGTGTGTGCCTTCACACCATATTTGTCTTGGATATGTTTGTATGTAGTAGCCTTGTGGCTGCGGGTGTCCTGCTGCATTACTTCAGACTGGGTTTCATGAGCTAAAGACCGTGTCATAAACACAAGGAAGAGTTGGAATAGGTTTTCTGACTTACACAGGAAGGGTCACCCTGGGTGGGCTCTGTTAACCTCTGGTTTGCCGTATAGGCCCTGATCCCTGGGGTGTCTGCTCATTAAGGATATGGAATAGCAAATCTACTATGATGAAGCAGTCCGTGTTATAGGTTATATCAATATACATGCCTTTGCTTTTATGGAAAAGGTTTGTTGATCAAACGAGAGTGTTCTTAAACCTCTCCTATTGTACTATGTTGTTTATCTATGTGCTTATGTGCTTTAATTTGATCATATGGACATGTTTAGTAAAAAGATAAAGAAATGAGTCCATTCTGAAAATAACTCTCCACATACTTTTTATTCATTACATAGGTGAATGATTTGTATTACTACTCAATTTACAGTCTATTTTATGTTCCTATGTTCTATTTGTTTCTTATTGTAAAGCCTCACTTTTAATTTGACCAGCTTAGCGAGCAAACTGTGATTAACACAAACCATTTTCTGTTTCCTTTATGTCTTTCAGAGTCTCAAGCCTGTCATCACCATGTTGCGTTACTTCCTGCTATTCCTCCTCTCTTCTGGCCTGGTGTTATCCTCTGACTGCCCAGCAGACTGTTCCTGCCAGTCCCAGGGGTCGATATTCTGCATTCATCGACGCTCTAGCTCTGTGCCTCGTGTCCCCATCGCCACTCAGAACCTCTATATCTTCCAGAACGGCATTGTTACTTTGTCTCAAGATGACTTTAATGGTCTAATGGAGTTGGAGTTGCTCGATCTGAGCCAGAATGAGCTGGCAGAGATTCCAGATGGTGTATTTGAGATGCTGTCCAAACTGAAGAACTTAGATCTGTCCTCTAACCACATTACCCACATTTCCAAAGACAGTTTCTCCGGGTTGGTCCAGCTGGAGAGGCTGTATCTCCATGCAAACCGCATTCAGAGCATTCATTTGGAAGCTTTCGATGGTTTAGAGATGCTACTGGAACTCAAGCTGCAAGGGAACCAGCTCACCTCTCTGCCATCCCTTCATTTCCCTAGGCTTCTCCTTTTAGACCTCAGCTACAACAACATTCCAACACTGGGACCTTCAGACCTCCACACTCCCCACCTGGAGGCCCTAAAGGTGGCCTCTTTAGGGCTTACTTCTGTGGATGAGGATCTCATAGCATCCCTGAAGAACCTCCATGAGCTTGACATCTCACTAAACCAATTAGCTGAGGTGCCCCAGGCCTTAAAGCAGGACTCCCTAAAGGGGCTAATCAGGCTGATCCTGGCTGCCAACCCACTGGGCGAGCTGAGGGTAGAAGACTTCCAGAAACTAACTGGACTTCAAGAACTGGATCTCAGTGGACTTAATCTCCAGGGATTTCCTCAGAATTTTTTCCTAACCTTCCCAAGATTGGTGCACCTGACAGCGGCTGAGAACCCATTCAACTGCTTATGTCCATTAGCATGGTTCCCTGTCTGGCTAAAAGAGAACGAAGTGACACTTGGGAGGCCAGAGGAAACCAGATGTCACTTTCCTCTAGTTAATGCTGGGAAGATGCTTTCAGCGCTGGAGCACAAAGATTTTGGATGTCCACCAACCACAACATTACTGATTGACCCCCCCATTGGAAGCACTCCTGCTCCCCAGATCCCAACCACATCTCCGGAAGCCACCCATACCAATGCTATTCCTCCTCCTCCGCCACCTAGTGAAGAAACCGTATCCTCAAAAACATATAGCTACCCCCTTCCACCAGAACCCCCAGTCTCTCCTAGCTCCACTAGTGGGGGATACGAGCAGCACATCTGCCCAGCAAACATCTGCCTCAATGGGGGTACCTGTAATTTTGACCCACTCGGTCAACTCAGCTGTATGTGTCCCTCAGGAACATCTGGCCTCTACTGTGAAAATGTTGATGAGGTCCCTGAGCCACCAAAACCTTCAGCAACAGCCGTTTCTGAAGTTACCCCCGTGTTGCCTGATAAACCTGATGCCATCAGCTCCCGGCAGGTGACCTCCACATCAATCCTTCTTGATCTTCACAGATTCATCGAGACACGGCCACATATCCGTGGCATCAGGTTGACCTACCGTAACCTTTCAGGGCCTGACCGCCGCCCCATGATACTAAGTGTACCGGCATCCTACCCCGAGTACACTCTGCGTGGTTTGAGACCCAACTGTACCTACTCGGTCTGCGCCAGCCCCCTTGGTGAGAGAATCAACTCTAGAGCCAACAGCTCATGTACAGAGGCTCGCACTGAAGGTCTTCCACTGACATCCTTAGAGCCCTGGGTGGAAACAAAGACTTCGGTGACATACACTCTCATTTCTGCTCTGGCTGCTCTAGCACTGGTGCTGGGATTGGCTGTGGTGGCTGGGACGATCATTTGTCTGCGGAAGAGGAGGCAAGCCAATGCAGGAATGGAGCTAGAACTAGGTCCAGCTGATTCCGACCCCATGGAACTGGAAGGGTTAAAGGCTTGCTTGGAGAATGGGGGGAATGGTACACTACCTCTCAAGCAGCCTGACATTGATTGTTGTCACACTCCTCAGCAGCCTCAATTCTTGCAACAAAATGGGGGTTTGGACTATGAAGCACCTTTGATGCAAGGACATTGTCCGTCAAATAACAACGTAGCATCCCTGAAGCCGTCTTATTTCTAACACTTGGGGAGATTTTGGAAAGAGTGCCCATCAGGACTTCCTGATCCTGCTATGGTTAAGTTAGTGGTTAAAATCTAATTTTCATTCCAATTTCAGATATCCACAATTTGAGAAGTGGCACTTAATATCTTTTGTTGTTCAAATGATGACACTACGCAATGGATGATCTGTTTCAGAGACACTGAATGATGGATTTAAGATTACAGCACACTGGAAGTGTGCAAAACCACGGTGGAACAATGAAGAGGATGTGGTTTAAAGTCACTGAGCAGAGTTTGATGGTGGTGAAACTGAACCAAGTGATTAAATTAAGTGCAATCGACTAGAAGGGTCTTAGTAGCAGACTGAAAACGGAAGTGCCTTTTTGCATTGACACAACTGTAACTGAGAGCTCATTTCTTAAAAAAAGTCTTTGTATTAAAGAAGAAACTATGTGAATGAGCTGCAATCCTGTTGCTGGATTTGAGAGACATGGTATGGAGAAAGAGCCCTAGTGTTGGGGCTACAAAACTGGAGGACATGACAGTGGTTTAAATGCAAACAATGATGCAGACGTACACTTGCCTGGACCACATGTCCCGGTACAAATGTTGTTCCAACCACTCCATGGGGACTATATAAATGACTTGCACTGAAAGAAATACTAATTTTCCTCTCCAATGTCCCACTTGCAGACTGCCATAAAACTGATAGTCCTAAGGAAATGCAATAAAAGAAAACTTTTGAAAATTAGCAATACATTGATGACCTTGAAAACTGTCTAATCTGAAACCTCCAAGTTTTTTCACACGCAGATTTGGGTTCTTCAGCCTTAACAGATGTACGATAATTCTCTCACTTCCCATAGCTTTTGGCTATTTTGCGGGAGATTTGCTGTGAAAGATAAATGAGAATGGACTTTGCCTGCATTGCTCTGTGCCGTGATGGACATGCTGTTTTGTCTAGTTGATATCATGATACTCTGTTTTTGACATGTGTTTTTGTATTTTTATCTTGTTTTTTGCTGTTCATGTTAATTTAGTTTTGCTATTGTTGTGAGTTGAAATGTTAATTGTTCCTGCTTAAAAAAGCCTACATAAATTATGACAGATTCTGATCATTCACCGTTTTCATTTTAGGTCACACATGGCTAAAACTGTCCTGAGCTACTTGTAGTGAATGCAGAAGTCAGTACAAGTTCTTGGAAGACCAAATCTCAGAGCAACCAGCAGTAGTTAAATATCTACTTAAAAAACAGTGAAGTCTCACAATGTGTGACAGCTATGTTGGTTCACAGCACCAGAAATTGTGAGCCGTCGACATTTCTTTGGCTTGGTTATCTTGCATCCAATTCATGTGACTCACAAGTTTCACGTCATGGTTCGAGTCTGGTGTTTGCCCACTGTTTTGTGGTTCTTTTACTCGCTGTTTTCAGTTGATTTTTGATATTGTTTACTCGACAAAACAATTTTTTCAGGTCAGGTGCAAAAATTATTTGGTTACATTTCGGAAGTGCCATGGTTTGGATTAAAATACACCCATGCAAATGCTTTTCAGTTGATGTTTACTTTTGTTTTGAGTCACTGATTTCTGTAATTTTCAGTTGCTTTTGTCTTTTGTTTACACTACAAAATTACTAAGTTAAGTTCTGGCACTGAAACTATGTGACCAAGCCTCAGAATAGCCCCTAAAACATGCAGGCATTTCACAGTTTTACCGCCTTTTTTGTGCAACTAATTTGTTTTGCCCTGTGGATCAATGTAGCTGTTACAAATTTCTTTTATGAGACTGTGCTGGTTAATACGTATAAAGGTAAAGATTAAACTTAAAACTCAGTCATCTTTACATCAAGTACAGAATGCTTTTTTGCCAACATATGCCTGAGGAACTCACCAAGTGAATGTACCGGTTTAGTGTCAGACACTTTATTCTCCCTGCCAAGTCTGCCGACGCTCCATAAAGACATGGTTAAGACAAGCCTCAGACTGTTTTTGAACACCAAAGCTTCCAAAACTGTGTTCAAAGGCCTTTTGCCTCAGAGCCTGCTCCTATAAAGCAGCACACACGTGCCAAGAAAAGAAAGTAAGTTCAAAGAGATTCGAGGCAGTTTGCAGTGTCAGTGAGTTTTAGGCACTACTTTCCTCTCTGTCGTCTCAGAGATATGACTCAAATAGTGCTCCCCTCTAGATTTTTCTTCCCTCATATCGTCTTGCTCACCATCCAGTGTGTTTTTGGTTCACACTGATAACTGGGAGACTATTTTGTTTGTTTTCTGCCATCCAGACTGTGAAATGTGCAGGCTTAATGCAACATTGTGGTGTATTTGTTCCCTTTTTCCTGTCTGGGGCTGGGAATGTGACAAGGTTTCAGTGTTTTTCATGTTCCCTTTTCTATCTTTTCCCTAGAAAAAAAATCAGGAAAATAATTTGATACCATTCAGTATAATGGGTTTACAGAGACGTGCCTTAGCAATGCTACTACAGAGCCTTACTGACATCTTTTAGTGTCATATTACATGCTGATTCGTACTTCCAGAACAAAGGGGCCTTTATTTTGTCTTAAACTCATTGTATTCTATTACATTTTAACGTAAAAATGAAGAATCATGAAATGTTTATGAATTTAGTCAGGCTTTAAAACAATGACCTTATTCAATTCATGGTTATCTAACAGCAGAAAGCTCAGATGACTGAGCGTTATCAGTTGGTTTGTTCATTTGTGTGTACGTATGTGTGTGAGTGCATGCGTGTGTGTGTGTGTGTGTGTGTGTGTGTGTGTGTGTGTGTGTGTGTGTGTGTGTGTGTGTGTGTGTGTGTGCGCCTGTTTTTTGCTTCTACTCCCACACATAGTTAAGTCCATGCACAGCACTCCAGCACTGTCAAGAGTCAACTTACCATTTCTGGCATCACTACTTTCTGTCAATATTCCAGCATAAACACACACACAGATGCTCATATATCTGCTTTCCTCCAACATATCAACTGGAAGACTCTTTGTGTTGCTTTGGACAGTGAGAGGGGCAGGAAATGTTTGAAATATTTTCAACGTGCTTGTTACAGTACCTTCCCTGTTTATTTAGGGAGCCTTGTCTTTTTTCTTATTGTTGTATGTCTGTCAGTTAAGTAGTTTGTAGAATTTCTGTGTACATTTTTTTTTTTTGCCAGAAAAGCAATGCTGAGAAAAAGAACAGTATTAAAATTCCCTCATGTTTACCTGCTTGTGGTTTTGTGTTTTATACAGAATGGTGCTGGATGAAGCTTCAAGTCACTTTTATATGGCTTTTTAATGGTACAGTAATGCGCATGTTAATGTGATCAGCACATTAGGGCCTTAGCAGTTTTTCTTCTCTTCATTGCGGATTTGAGGAATTTAGGCACATGTAAGACTATAATGCTATGTTCAGCAAGCAAAATTAACCAAAATCAGATTTTTTTCCCCCTCATATATGACTCAGATTGCATTTTTTCACAATAGTGTGAACATCAGAAATCATATAAAATCTGGTCATTTCAGGTTAGATCTGGGCCAGTGTGGTCCTGAATACGATGACGTCTCAATTCATTTGACCTTTCCATAACTCTAGATCAGGGGCTTGTTCCAGTGACGACTGGGGCTCCTCCATGACGGGTCGCCATGCAGGCTTCATTGTACGATGCAGAGGTGATCCAGACTTCCCAACATTCCTACATTACCACTGCAGCATTCACCAGCAGGACATATGTATGTACAAAAGTGGCCGGATTTGATCATGTGATGACTCGTGTCATGAAGATCATAAATGGCTCCAAAGCCAAACAACCAGGACATTGAAGGTGCTGCTGGAGGAGCTGTCAACTGAACATGGTGACCTGTTACTACACACAGAAACCTCATGGATCAGCAGGGGAACAGGTTTGCAGCGTTTTTTGTCACTATTAGCCGAAATCAAAGAGTTGATGGAATCCAAAGGGGAAGACATCTCGCTGCTTGAGGACACTGAGTGGATTCTTGCCCCTGCATTTTTAACGGACATCACTGGGAAACTGAACCATCTGAACTGTGAGCTGCAAGGTAAAGGTAAGACATGATAAGCTCTGCAATGCCAGGCTTCCCACTAACACACATTTACAGACAAAGAAAGAGGTAACATGTTGTCATTCAAAACACCGTGCCATTACACAAAAATGTGAAAAATAATTTGTTGAAAACATGTAATGATTTGTTGTTATGATCTGTTAAAAATGTTGCAATGCTGGTGAAAAATGCTGGTGATTAGTACTAATGTGATAGGATTCATTCCAAAATGTGCAAGAGTTCATTTTTTTTCTTACATAACTGATAATTTGTACAAACATGGGACAGAGTTCATGAATTGTTCAAAAATGTTACAAAGGTAGTGGTTTGCACAAATGAAGCATGATTTGATGACAGTTAATGATTTCCTAAAAATGTAAGAAGTGATAATTTGCACAGAATGTAACTGGTGTGATTTTAAACAAAATGCTGCAAATATGCTGATTCATACAAAACTGCCAAGAAAGATATTTACAAAAAAATTCATATATATATATATATATATATGTGTGTGTGTGTGTGTGTGTGTGTTTCCTACCGTCATTGTTGTGGAAATCGTTAATAATTAGTGTAAGGAATAATTAACATAAATGCGATCAGACAATCTCTTTACATATTATTTTCATTATTATTATTATTGTTTAAAGATGATGGTGCAAGTTTGCTATTGAGGAAGTTTGTATTAAACAAGGTGCCCTTCGTACTACTCAGTACCCTTGAAGTTGCTCTCAGGTTCAAAAAGGTTGGTGACTCCTGCTCTAGATTGATTAATCACAATCTTGCACTGGCAGGAATCAGATAGTGAATGCAGACCTCAAGCGTTTTGGGTGACACAAAACCATTGCTTTCCATTCCACATCAACGTATAAACGAAATCAAAAACTCTACGGCTGCGTGATATTTTGTTTTGGCATCGACATTGTGATGTGTGAAGGAGCAATAGTCAGAAAACGTAATAAGAAGTAAAGTGAATGAACTCAAACACATCATCTTCAAATGTTTTTCAGTGTTGATACAAAAAGAAAACTTGCACAGCTTTCTTTACTAATCTATTAGAGAAGTCTGATAGAACATCGTTTACTCTGAATTCTTTCTTGGATACAGTTTTTTAAAGTTTATGTAAAATATACAGATTTTGTTGACATGTAGGCTCCACACTTGCACATCAAAATGAGTGAGAAGCAGGAGAGAAACACTGAAAAGGAAGCTTTAGTTGCAGAAAGAAATCATCAGTTGTATGTAAATATTTTAGCTAAAGGATGATGTTGATCAAAAACAGGTACTCCGTCGGCAGTGTCTTTGCAGTTGTTTCCACCGCATGAGGCAGCATGACTAATTTGTTTGACATTTAGATGAACACAATAAAACTCTGCATGATGAGTGCAAAGCCAGATCTGAATGCCATCCAAAGCAAGAAACTGTTTCAGATGCCCATACCAGTGTTACACCACACGAGAAAGATTCCAACAGCAGAGAGAAATTACTCATGTGATGACTTTTTACCATGCAAAAGGCATCCTGTTACCAAAGAGGGTTTTATAAACATGATCTAGACTCTGGATAAGCACCATGTTACACCACAATACACCTATTTTTCTTAAGTTGCCATCACAGCACCTATAACAGAAATGCAAGGCACAAGGTAACAATGGAATCTGATGTTATTCTCATCTTTAAAAGAATGTGATCAGCCAAACAAAGACGATCATATCTGAGCAATATATGGAAATTGAGCACCAAAGTTTGCACTGTGAATGTAGCCTAAGCAACATCAACAACTCAGACTGGTTTTCCATTAACAACAGAAGCTGATTAAATACACCCTGTATCTCCTCATTACACACCAGCCTCAACCACAACATGATTCTTTGTGACGTCGTGCCGGTTTGTGGATAGAGGTCATTTTCAGTATTTCCCGCTAATAGCCAAGAACAGACGCCAGTGGAAAAAATTACACAATAACACATGGTTCCAAATGACAGAGCTTACATGGCTCTGCTGCTTTTTGGTCAAGGCTGGTTTTTATTATTTTTTTTTATGGCAGAATTTTTACATTTTAGCCAAAGTAAAATGAAAACAGTACAATAAACTAAACTTGCACTAAAGAATCCTGAACATTTGATAAGTCGTTCAGATCAGATATTAAAAACTGGCAGTCCTGGTTCACTGCTGTGTCAGCGATCAGAATCCATCCAAGCAAACTGAACAATAGTGACTTCATTGTTCAGCTATGTCTGTTCGGATATGAAAACACAAGACCTGCTGTCCAGACTCAGCATGTCATGGACATTTCCAAGACATAGATCTGGCTTGAAAGGATGGATAGGCATTTTGATTTGTCAAAGCAGGAAACATAGCTACTTATTATCATTTCAAAGTCCTGTCAAGCTACGACAGTGAGCCAGCTAATGCCAGGGCCTGTTATGCCAAATTTCAGCAGAACAAATCAGTGTATGGGACCTTATCCAGTCAGTGCATCCAATTGTTATAACCTAATTTACAAATTTGCTAAGTATTTGGATCAAGTTAAAAGAGCAGAATGTTTTCTTTGAAGACTCAAATATGATTAGATTTGAATAGTAAATTTGAAATGTTTGCTTGGCTTCAAAAAGATGGACACAAACTAAATGCATTCAGATTTCAGAGGTCTGCATCACTGTGGATTTGCCAGCTGACCACATTTAAAAACAGTAGAAAGTCTACACAGCAATGCAAATGCCTAATTATACATTCATGGAACAGATTATACCCTTTGAGTATTTAAAAAATGAAGGATTAAAATTAGGGGGACTCTTTTAAAGAGCTGGAGATCCGAATGAAGCCACTGTGGCTTTTTTAGATGATCATTATGAATTCCACAGAAATTACCGGGGGTTCAACATTTTTCTTTGGATGTTTTGTGTGTCTGATGAAGCAAGAGCCACTGTTGAAGGGTGTGGCCTCATATGGCAGACTAAGAAAAGACAGACTGCTGTTTTAGAATTCCGCAAAATTGTGTCATGTGGACACAAGATTCAATAAAAGTAATAAAATGCCATAACAGTAGATGGTGATATATGAAGGAACTAAAAATTAGCCATTTTGAGTGTGTTTAGAAATGAGAAACGTCACAGATAAAACGAAAGCTGGGCCAGTTCATTCTGAAAAGAGATATTAAATTAGATTTTTGATCAGGGATATGAAAAAAGTTGTCCAGACTACACTGATTTTATCAATGACAGTCCCCCCCGCCACCCAGAGACATAACCGCATTGCTGCGTTAGGACGGCATTCAACTCTATGCTGTCTGAACCTGTCAAAAACATACATGCACACAATATGCTGTGATGAGGCGTGAAAACATATTTTTGACAGCACCTTCTACGCTTAGATTCCAGTAACAGATCCAACAGATGAGGTCAGTGGCACTTAAGTAGCAGCTTGCAAGTCTATGCTGAAACTGTTTTTATTGCATTGCATTCCAAGAAAAGGCCTCTCACTGGCTGTCTGTTGCACTTCACTTCCTTTCACTCTCCTAACAGATAGCCTAGCCTTGGTCCAGAACAAGTTCTGGCTGCAACCCCAAGTCCAGTAAATTATACATTTTCTTTCTCCCAATTACAGAAAGATAAACATAATAACTCATGTAAATAAAACATTATATTTACGCATAGGTCCACTTCCCCTATCGTTTCTTCATGGTTATTGTATCTGACCATTGGCTTTTTGGTGTAAAAAAAACATAGGCATGCTGTGAGTGAGCATTTACATGTTTAAATATGTGGCAGATACTGTCTCATTATGCTCATAAGTAAATTACATTTCCATTAATGTTTCCTGTTGCAAATCAGTTAAATGGAAATATAACTGCTAAAACTACTGGATCATAGAGAGAAACCAAACATCAATGACTCGGACATTTCTTTAAAAATGTGTTAAAGAAAAAGTTTGGAAGATACAAATTCACGAGAAAAAACGTCAAATCTTCAGCAGCTTGTCTATACATGCCTGTGGTTCCATGTAAATTCTAAAGAAATGTTTGAATTGTGATTGGAAAAAAAAATTAAAATACAAAAAAAAAAATAAATAAATAGGTTTGTTTCTATTAACTGCTTTGGCATGTATAAAGTAGGCTGTGTAGTGTTGTCAGAAGGTGGCAGTATAGGTTACATTACACATGGCTGTAATAAACAGAGCAGAAGAAGCCAGAAACAAAAACAGCTGTTTGCCGAGTGCCAATAAACTCTAAAGAAGAAGAAAAAAATAAACAAAATTTTGGCATTTAGGAGAGAAAAATTGAGGAGTCTTCAGGAACTCATATCAGCCATATTTCTTAGCTGAAGGCAAAGAAACATGTGGAAACATCTGATTAACCAGGTGAGTTAGCAGTTCCTTATTGATTAACTGATTCAAAACAGCATAAAAAGAGCATAAAAACTTGTTTGCAAAATTGGGCAAGCTATTCAAGTTTTACTGTTTCCATTAACTTACTTCAAAATGTGCATAAAAATACATTATGGAAACATGATTAATGGAAGGTAGGTGGAAAAACTTAAAATTTTCAAATCATAAATGGGTTTTATCCAGAGCTGGTGATTACCAACTGCTTATATAATGAGGAAAAATATCTTTGGGCCAATCACAACCTCCAAACTCATGAACTCATAGACTTTAAAGTGCATTTCTGTGCATGAGGTAAGGTATGTCCCTTTGTCAGTTTGTCAACAGCATCATGGATCTCTTCTAGAAATGTTCAGCCCTCCTCCTCCTACAGTCTTGGTGTCTTCCCTTACTAGTCTTTTTTGCGTTCAGTTTTTAAGGATGCTCTGCTGTAGGCAGGTTTACACGTGCCACATTTTGTCAATTTCTTAATGATGGATTTAACTCGACTCAAAGGAATCTTCAATAATCTTATTGGTTTCTTAGAATGTTCTTTTCTCTTCATTGTGTGGTTATAGCCATGGATACTGATTCATCAGTGACAGTATCTTCCAGTTATCAGTGTCTTTATACTACAATCACTGAGACATGA
The DNA here is from genome assembly GCF_022539595.1 of Amphiprion ocellaris. Lineage (NCBI taxonomy): Eukaryota > Metazoa > Chordata > Actinopteri > Pomacentridae > Amphiprion > Amphiprion ocellaris. Next base: position 38,330,118 of record NC_072769.1, read on the forward strand.
TGACTTCTAGCACCAAGTGGCTGCACCTGTGGTGGCTATGAATACAATTCCTTATTTTACATTTCATAGTTTTCATTTTATTGACATTATTTGTAGAAATCTGTTTTCACTTTCACATAAAAGAGTTTCTTTTAGGTAAGGTGTTGTCCAAAAAGCCAAATTATAAGGATCATGATTCAATGTTGAAAAGCAATAAAAGGGGAAAACTTCCAAGGGAGGGCAATAGTTTTTAGACATAATGTAATTACTAGTGCTTTATCTACATATTGCTCTTGTTTCCTAAAGAAATATGTGGGAAAAGCACCAATAAGTCCAGTTTATGCTAAACCGTTTCAGCCACAGAGGCAGTGAAAAGCAGGCTAGTTTCAGAAGACCTTGCTATGCATTTCATCACAACCCAAGATAAACATTTAAAACATATCTAGTTCTCACATTCATTGTGTCTACAGTTTCAGCTGGATTGAACCAGCAAATCTGGGTCATTTCCTGTAAACAACCATGAACAATATACATTGAAGCCACTATTAGGCCCTAAATTTAAACAAACCTCAACTTCACAGCCCATCACCCTCATTATTCCCTAAATATGCTTCTTGTTTAGAGACTTTTCTCTGCTGCAGGGTGCTGAGAGAAAAAAAAAGAAAGACACACAGTAAAAAGAGGAGGCAGGAGAAGGGGGGAGAGGTTTGATTTATTTGAACAATCTGGTTGTAATGAAAGCAGTCAAGGCTTGCTGGGGGTGGATAGATGGAGTGAGTGGAGAGAAGAATGGGGAGGAAAGAGTGAATGGGGTGAACTTCAACTGCAGACAGATTTTTGAACTTGATAATGGTTGAAACAGACCCAGCAAGCCTCTTAACTCCCTGGCTCAGAGTGCATGTGCATACATACTTCTGTGTATATACTGTACCCGAGTTCCCCTATTACGACCAGGAATTCCACATGCAGCTGTTTTGTGCTGCAGTATAACTTTCTATCAATGCCGACATACCTGTTTGACATATAAGAGCCAGTGGGAGATAGAGAGAATGTTTACTACAGCTGTGAGCACACTAAAAGCATGGTTTATGTCTTTTGGACACTGATGCTTTTTGAGGAGAAAATTCTGGCACAAAAAAGCTTGAATGTCTCTGTTAAAAGGAGTTCACATACTTCATAGTATTTAAAATCATTTATGAATGCACTAAACCTTTTAGCACTATTTCACAGCACAGATCTACGGTGCTTTGCTGGAATGTGTTTCTAATCTTGAAAAGGAAGTTCCAGTCACAGTAAATCTTGATCATCCCCGCTCACAGGAGTTCTGTACATCCATTCCCTACAGTTTGCTTACTGTGTTCTCTGTAAATTAAATGCTTTACCAGCTCTATCATATGTCTTCAGTTTCTAAATGTTCTTGCTGTGTTTAGTTTATTTTTCACTGATATGTGTGGGGAGTAACACAAATACCTGTGTAAAACAGGATCTGAACGCCTGGCTTATATTCAGTATCTATCATGATTCATGATGATAGTTTATCTGTAAAGTTTCCATTATGTTTTCTTAAGCAGCAAAATGTTCCTGATTGATCTGCTTAAATCATGTGCTTGATACAAGTGGCATCCATATAGTTCAGAAGTTTCAGAGTTTAGAGGCTAAGGCTGGATATTTAGACTCACAAATCTGAATACATGACACATCCTGTGGACTGAGCCGTGACATTTATCATCCTACTGCTGGAAGTAACCATGTGTACACCAAATATTCATCTATAAGGGAAGTTAGTTCCCAACAAATGCACTAAATACATTTATTCATGAGACTACTGATAAAATGTCACTGGCCATATGTTTAGGGAATTAATGAGCCTTTTGAAGTTATGGTCTGTAGTCATGCTAACAGCTCTGTGAGTTTGTACTTGAGCCATTGAGTCAGCATGCTAACATGTTGACAGTGTCAGTAGAGGTGTTGTATTTGAGCATGATAATCAGTGTATAAAATATAAGCAATAAAACACAGATGAGGTTGATGTCTGTGTTAATTTTGTAAATATTTAATTATGAATCAAAATATTGGACAAAGGGGAAATTTTGACTTGATCATTGTAACTAAAAAACATTAAGGGTTCATGAAAGATATCAAACTTCTTCCTAAGAGCAACATAAATATCTGTATCAGATTTCATGACACTCATTAAGTAGACCTTAGAGTACATAGACTCTACGAGCTGACTGGTTCTTCTGGCATTAGGATATAAAATGGCAGTTTTTCACTTGAAAAAGCAGCCCAGTGAGTGCTGCAGGAGGACTAATGTTCCACCCATCGTTGCCATGGGTGGTACTATCTCTGATGTTTTCAAGTGTTGCCAAGCTTCAGGCAGATTCATTAGTTCCTCCTGATTGGTTGGAGAAAATCAAATTTCAATCCACATAACAATCAGTTAGAAAATCAAGAAGTTGGTGAGACATTTTCTTCAAGACCCACAATGATAAACTTCATGGTGATGCCAAAGGAAAAGTCAAGGGATCAAAAATCAAGTTAGAATTCATCTTCTGACAACAATGAATGTCGGAATAAGAATTAGCAATAATACATCTTGTGGATGGTGAAACATATTTCACTGAATGTCTCAGCCTTCCTGGTGACGCTAGAGGAAAAGTCGAGGCCATGGGGTTATCTGACACCATGAATAAATCTGTAGCCATAGCCACACAGTTTGCATATTCAATCCTTAGGTCTATTCATTAACAGAACGTGTAAAAAAAATCTGATTAACAGAGCTTTCAAAGGAAAATGTTGAAATACTGCATCATGTGGTGGTTAACATTCATCTTGACATTTTTCTGCTAATAAAGAGTTGTCTTGACACTAAATTTGGACTTTGAATTACCGAGTAAAAGTCTAAGATTTAATTAAAAGACACAAGGAAAGGGCTGCCTAGTAGAAAAACCGCTCTGTAGCTTTATTTCCAGTTCAGTGGAACTTAGATCACTTACGTGACTGCTTTTAGACAAAGTGAATCAGTTAAAGAGACACAGCACAAACTCACTTTGTAGTTCTGTCCAAAATGGCTTCCCACACTGTCTGGGTTGAGAGCTCATGTTGCTTATTCTCATGAGAAAAACACAGTGCATAGAGCTGTGGATGCTCCTTTTCCGCTCTGAAATGCAATGCAAGGTTTAATTGAATTAGCTTTAATTGCCGTTCATCTGCCCATGGAACCCAAAGGCCTCCTCTTACCCAGGGCCCTTAATGATTTCCATGTTCCCTGAGGCAGAAGTTAAAATTTAAGTCTTTAACACAGCATGTCACAGGACCACCCGAGATCCCACAGATCTGTGGATCCATTAGTTAAAAACATTTTCTAAAAGTATGCATACTGGAGTTCTTGCCATCTCTGCTGTAAATAACAGATTAAACGAAGTGATGACGATGAAGAAAGCCGAAATGAGAGCAGAAGAGAAAGGAATTTCAATGTTTGTGTGGTTAAATCATAATTTTCTTGTCAAATGAAACTGTTGGTTAAAGGCAAATGGTTTCTCAAAGAAAAATGTAAGAAGAAAAGAAAAAAGAATAGCAGCCAAAGAGTGCAACGAAATGTTAAATTAGGATAAACTCATGAACAGAGAGAACCAAAGAAAATGAAGCACTGTGTAGCGGTAACTTGCAGGTATATGAAGAGAGGAGTTGTGCTCATTGGGGCCTTGGAGCAGCAGCTGAGGGTTTATTGGGCTCCAGTATTTTTGTGGTACAACAATAGGCCCTGAGGGCCAGGCAGGGTCATGTTGTGATAGGAGATGACATGACTGCACAGAGAGGGGATTACGAGTGGCTTGCACTTTTCTAGACCTTCACTGCAAAGCATAACAAGCAAGACTAATACTACAGCACGGTGAGGGATACAAGCCTGTAAACCATATGCTTGCAAACATGCATATAGTGTGCAGGAGGCATAAATCATGCATGAGCATGGGAAAGGCTCATTCATGCATGCAGATTTGTCTGAAGCACAGATGCAGGGAGCAGCGCTGATAAAGGTTGTAAACACATAATATGATGAGGCTATGATTTCTCAGTTCTGTCTGGTGACAACTGTGCCACTTAGTTTTGAGTTGGTTTCAATGTGGAAAAATGACCTGTTACTCTGTGGAAAATTTGTTCAAGTTACGCCCTTTCAAACACTAACATTCAACTAAAATCAAGATGAAAACACCAGAGCATTTGTTAGACCCAACAAAATAATTTTAATTCCATGGTTACAGTCGCAGGTTATCTCACAGAGCAACTAGATGTAGTTTAGTATTGTAATTTAAAAGTCTAACTAAGTACTTTTTAAAATATTGTGTCACAGATATAATGATACTGATGAATGTCCCTTCACTTCCCTTCACTTTCATCTGCAGCCAGAAAGCTTGTTTACATGAGAGGCAACAAAAATAGTCCAGACACAGCTATTTTCTCATGCTAGCATTGTAAAATACACTGAATAACTGTGACAAGGTATCAGTTTTACCTTTCTCTCATTTTCCCTGCTGGTGTCTGTTCTACTCTGTGTATGTCTGTTTTCATGGTCAGTGGAAGTGAATATAAATTAAATAAGCAGCGTAAATGAAAATAACTGCTATGCTTTTAAACCTTTTTGGCTTTAAAGTGCACCAGCTGTATGCTGGACTGCACTTACGCCTTTTCATTTGCCTTTCCTAAACATGCCGAGGTCACTGTCGGCCTGTTTAATACTTGGAGAGCCAACAGTGTCAGAGGGAGGGACTCACATGCACTAACATACAGTAATGGGCAGCAGAGTGTAGCCTCAGTATCTGCCCAGAATCACATTACTACTATATCTTTAAATAGCAGTTGTTCACTACTATATTATTGCTGTATTTATGTTAAAAATCTTGCCTTTTTCACCTTTAAGATATGGTTATGTTTAGGCCACAAAAAGCATATAGAGCAAGAATGTGGTCGCAGTTTGCAAAAAAGGCCTTAGCTTAAGACACATGGCAGGACATAAACCTTTACTTTCTGCTTTACTAAAGGACAGGAGCATAATAAGCAATCTATTGTCAAAGCGATGACGGACTGGAACTCGCTGAATGATGGCAGAGAAGTAGACTATGATGTAGGAGTGGTGGGAGAATGCTGAATCTAAGTTGCCATTATCCTAAGTGCTGTGAGTTAACTGCTAATTACAGCTTCCATCTACCCAAGCTCCAACTACAGGTCCACCTTTCAACCCTGTCACTCAGTGAGTGTTCGTTTGATTTTGTTTATTCCTGTAATTTCTGACTTGACATCCAGCTGTTGCACTTAAATCCGTTCCGAATGCTGTCCCTCAGCTTTCCCTCACAAAGCTCCTCTCTAAACTCCTGACTGCTGCAGGGCTTGTTCCTCTTGACCCTTCGCCTTCCAATGGTTGACCTGTGACCCCTGGCAGGAATAGGCAATGACCGGCCTCTTTATGCCCACCTATATAAGAAACGGTGTATTTGGACTATGTAGCTGTTTTCAGCAACACATCTCATCTCCTTGTCAACTTTAATTACCTGCTTTCTATCCTTTCTGTGTCCCTCTGTTTGCTGCTTTTAATTTTCTCTCCCATTAGTCATGACACTCAGCATGTTTTCACTCAATTTTATGAGACTCTCTTTAAGTCTTACTCATCCTCTGTCTTCCAGACTCTCAGCTACATTGCGACACAGAAGTTACATCCAGTTTGTAGCATCTTAAACACTTTTCATCGGTATCTTGGTCTCCTCCCTCCCTGGTCTACAGAAAGGTGTGGGAAGCCTCTGGGCTTTTCCTCTACCTTCATCAAACTGATAGCAATTGTCTTATTGAACTGCCACCCACATAACAAAGAGCTCTGTTTTATTGGTGTTTGTCAGGCCAGAGGTGAAGCAGGTTCGAACACGTCCTGGCAAGAAGGGGAACAGGGATGGGGGAGAAATTAGAGGGGAGGTTAGGAGGAGGAGTAAATGTATGCAAACAACTTTAGACATGTTGATTTCTCTTATCACGTGGTATTTGTTTGTTTTAGGGAGTAATCCACTCCAACTGTCTGTAGGATTCCATTGTGGGACCATGATATCACAGTATGTTAGTGTTTCTTGGTGGTTTTTATTAGGACTTTAAAAGTCAGATGCACTGACAAGAATGACCTGTTTCTCTAAACTTAGTAGTTAAAGGCGGAACGCGACATTTGATCAGATGTTATTGATGGTAAATGTAGGAAAAGAGAGCAGAAAAAGACAGACTTCTGACAGACACAATGTAGTTTATTATTTCAAGAATAGTTTCATTTTGTGGATTCTCATTTGTGCACCACCATGTGTGCTGATCCATACAAATCGTCTGCCAGCTGAAGCCGCATGTGACGCTTTTATCTGCCCTTAGTATTTGTTTTCCTGTCAGTCAAAAGTGAGCAAAAAAATATCCAGTTACTGTGACAAGAAGATGAAGCAGAGCAGTTTGCAGAGCCCATTGTAACCACTGACAAATCATACGCTGGATTTCCAGTTGTGGCGCAAAGAACTGGGAAACAGTTGATCTGTCTTGACACTGTGATACTGGTTTACATGTAATTGTTTAAATAAATGGTTAAATCATCTGACATCTAAAAGATCTTTAACAGTAACAATAACAAGGTTTTGCCTTTCAATTTACATGACTTAAAGAATTAGTTTGACAGCAGACAGCAAGATACAGTTAAATATGTAGCTACACACAGCAGCCAGTTAGCTTTGAATGAAGAAGAAGAGAGAAGAAGAGAAGAAGAGAACAGAACAGAACAGAACAGAACAGAACAGAACAGAACAGAACAGAACAGAACAGAACAGAACAGAACAGAACAGAACAGAACAGGCTCTTGAACGACTCTCAGGTTATTCTACATTCATTGGATTTTCCATTGGCTTTCTCGATGGGCATTCATCATAATCCTTGTTTGTTTGTACGTCAAGCAATGTGGTTTCTGCAACCAAACCTGGAGCTGGTCTTCTCTGTATTCACAGTTTCCTATGGAAGATGGTTGAGGCTGTGTTTTTGTGGCCCTAGTGAGTGATGGTTGGTGGAGGTGAGGAGAAAAGAGGGAAACCCAATGAGTGGCATTTTACAAAGTTCAGTGGAATACAAGATTAGTAAATGAATCATAGCTCAGTGAGCCAAACTGCATGCAGAATGAACTTTTCCTTTAGCAAGAGCAGGAAATGTCAGTTTTCATATAGGGTGGAGTTTGTCTCATGTCTCCAATATTTCATAAAACCCATATTGTTCCATGCACTTTTATGAGCATGTTGTGCTCTTTTGGTTTCCTCTAGTAAAATTTGAAATAGTTTTTCATTTCTTGGCTCAGCAAAAACGTTATACGATGAACAGCAGCCAAGTTGGGGATGTGTAAACTATCCTGAGAGAGGCGTTAATAACACAGTGCAGTTCACTTTTCTATGCATTTAAAAATCAGTTATTCATGTTTGGCTACTTGAAGCTTGTTGACTGACAGACACCACTTCATTTCCTTCCACAAAGATAAATCCCCAAGAGCCTCCACACAAAGGAGTGACCTCCGCTCTCAGATATGAGGTTTTCCTCCTCAGACAAAAGACAATGTGGCCCTCTCTGCTGAAATGACTGAGTGTGATGAAATGTTTAATCTTGTTAGACGCCGTGTAGAACAGCCCTGGTCAGCAGGTGCAGTCCGACCAGGGCACAATGATTTCACCTCGGAGACCAGACAGACAAGGTCGGCTATGCTCCCATTGTGAGAGGAACACAATCACACACAAAGTCTGAATGTACACACAGACATGCTCAAGTTGTGCTTTACTTCCTCTGGTGCTCACTTTAGGTTCCCGTACGACTGTCAAGCAACACTCATGAACTGTTTTCATAGGCTAAAAATACGATCAGTGTGTTTCCTTCTGCTGGGTTCAGATGTTACTAGGAGTTGATTTTAAAAAGTGTTTGTGAATATTATGGAGCCACACAGAGTGCTGGTGTGGCTGTGGGCCAGCTGAGCAGAAAGTACATCAAAAAAACATGCAAAAGAATTAAGTAGGATTTGACATGGCTTTAGTTTTTTACACTGTCAAAATTAAAGGATGATATCTGTCTATTTATATGCTGAGATCTGTGAATAGAGCTGCAGCGTCACAATTTTCAAGTGGCAACAGATATGATCGTCAAAATAGAAAACAAAAAAAAAGTTAAAAGTTAATGAAGATATTCTTCAAACTAGAAAAGCACTCAGAGAGTGCAGTACTCCGCCAACAACAAAAACAACAATTTTCTCACAGTTTTGTGACTGGTCCCTTGGTTTTTGTTTATTTATTTCTGTCATTTGCAAATGTATGTCTTTATCATCCCAGAAAATACCAAAGTTTTTTTATATCAGAGTTTTATCCTGCACCAGCTCTGCTATTAATTCATTTATTTTGCCTACAACATTTCTAAAAATGTGTTGAGTCTGAGGATGACTTTTGAAACTTGAGTGTTCCTGACTTAGAACATATTCAAGGGTGCAATTTAAAATTCAATTCATTAACTCTAAATGACAACATGCTTGATTTTTGAAGAAAGTACAAATTAGATGTCATTTCACTGTGATGGGCTTGGAGTTAATAGACAATAAAACAGCAAATCCTGAGAGAAAACAAGACATTAAACTGATAATACTAAACGTATATTACTAATCAAACCTGCTTAGGACCATTTTCCTCTCAAACTGTGTTGCTGTTTAAGCGAAACTGTGAACAAAAATGCTGAAAAGATTTGTTTTTTTACAATCTGTTTTCCTTTGAAAATTTGGAAATCATAAAAACAGAACTCTCTGGATGCATTGTGCCAAACTAAACCTCACAAACACACTCACACACACATACATGCCCTCGCTGGACAAACTAATCACTTTCCTGCTCCAACACTCATAGGGAGATTGTGACTGTGTGGGATCAGCAGTGGGCTGTGTGAACAGTGAAAAGCTCGCAGGTGGGAGATTGAATATTAAATCTCAGCAGCAGGTCGTGTGGAACCGCTGGGAGGAGATATGAGAGAATCAAACTGAGAAACCACCAGGATGTGTTGACAGGTTGTCTGGGACAAACTAATGACAAGATGTTTAAACTGCTGATGCAGGACACACAGCAACAGAACAGAAACAGAGAATTTACCGATTAGGGACCATTTCCTTCAACCGTATCACTGACATACAGGATAAGATGTTCTTTCTTTCTTAACAGAACAGAACAGAACAGAACAGAACAGAACAGAACAGGCTCTTGAACGACTCTCAGGTTATTCTACATTCATTGGATTTTCCATTGGCTTTCTCGATGGGCATTCATCATAATCCTTGTTTGTTTGTACGTCAAGCAATGTGGTTTCTGCAACCAAACCTGGAGCTGGTCTTCTCTGTATTCACAGTTTCCTATGGAAGATGGTTGAGGCTGTGTTTTTGTGGCCCTAGTGAGTGATGGTTGGTGGAGGTGAGGAGAAAAGAGGGAAACCCAATGAGTGGCATTTTACAAAGTTCAGTGGAATACAAGATTAGTAAATGAATCATAGCTCAGTGAGCCAAACTGCATGCAGAATGAACTTTTCCTTTAGCAAGAGCAGGAAATGTCAGTTTTCATATAGGGTGGAGTTTGTCTCATGTCTCCAATATTTCATAAAACCCATATTGTTCCATGCACTTTTATGAGCATGTTGTGCTCTTTTGGTTTCCTCTAGTAAAATTTGAAATAGTTTTTCATTTCTTGGCTCAGCAAAAACGTTATACGATGAACAGCAGCCAAGTTGGGGATGTGTAAACTATCCTGAGAGAGGCGTTAATAACACAGTGCAGTTCACTTTTCTATGCATTTAAAAATCAGTTATTCATGTTTGGCTACTTGAAGCTTGTTGACTGACAGACACCACTTCATTTCCTTCCACAAAGATAAATCCCCAAGAGCCTCCACACAAAGGAGTGACCTCCGCTCTCAGATATGAGGTTTTCCTCCTCAGACAAAAGACAATGTGGCCCTCTCTGCTGAAATGACTGAGTGTGATGAAATGTTTAATCTTGTTAGACGCCGTGTAGAACAGCCCTGGTCAGCAGGTGCAGTCCGACCAGGGCACAATGATTTCACCTCGGAGACCAGACAGACAAGGTCGGCTATGCTCCCATTGTGAGAGGAACACAATCACACACAAAGTCTGAATGTACACACAGACATGCTCAAGTTGTGCTTTACTTCCTCTGGTGCTCACTTTAGGTTCCCGTACGACTGTCAAGCAACACTCATGAACTGTTTTCATAGGCTAAAAATACGATCAGTGTGTTTCCTTCTGCTGGGTTCAGATGTTACTAGGAGTTGATTTTAAAAAGTGTTTGTGAATATTATGGAGCCACACAGAGTGCTGGTGTGGCTGTGGGCCAGCTGAGCAGAAAGTACATCAAAAAAACATGCAAAAGAATTAAGTAGGATTTGACATGGCTTTAGTTTTTTACACTGTCAAAATTAAAGGATGATATCTGTCTATTTATATGCTGAGATCTGTGAATAGAGCTGCAGCGTCACAATTTTCAAGTGGCAACAGATATGATCGTCAAAATAGAAAACAAAAAAAAAGTTAAAAGTTAATGAAGATATTCTTCAAACTAGAAAAGCACTCAGAGAGTGCAGTACTCCGCCAACAACAAAAACAACAATTTTCTCACAGTTTTGTGACTGGTCCCTTGGTTTTTGTTTATTTATTTCTGTCATTTGCAAATGTATGTCTTTATCATCCCAGAAAATACCAAAGTTTTTTTATATCAGAGTTTTATCCTGCACCAGCTCTGCTATTAATTCATTTATTTTGCCTACAACATTTCTAAAAATGTGTTGAGTCTGAGGATGACTTTTGAAACTTGAGTGTTCCTGACTTAGAACATATTCAAGGGTGCAATTTAAAATTCAATTCATTAACTCTAAATGACAACATGCTTGATTTTTGAAGAAAGTACAAATTAGATGTCATTTCACTGTGATGGGCTTGGAGTTAATAGACAATAAAACAGCAAATCCTGAGAGAAAACAAGACATTAAACTGATAATACTAAACGTATATTACTAATCAAACCTGCTTAGGACCATTTTCCTCTCAAACTGTGTTGCTGTTTAAGCGAAACTGTGAACAAAAATGCTGAAAAGATTTGTTTTTTTACAATCTGTTTTCCTTTGAAAATTTGGAAATCATAAAAACAGAACTCTCTGGATGCATTGTGCCAAACTAAACCTCACAAACACACTCACACACACATACATGCCCTCGCTGGACAAACTAATCACTTTCCTGCTCCAACACTCATAGGGAGATTGTGACTGTGTGGGATCAGCAGTGGGCTGTGTGAACAGTGAAAAGCTCGCAGGTGGGAGATTGAATATTAAATCTCAGCAGCAGGTCGTGTGGAACCGCTGGGAGGAGATATGAGAGAATCAAACTGAGAAACCACCAGGATGTGTTGACAGGTTGTCTGGGAGAAACTAATGACAAGATGTTTAAACTGCTGATGCAGGACACACAGCAACAGAACAGAAACAGAGAATTTACCGATTAGGGACCATTTCCTTCAACCGTATCACTGACATACAGGATAAGATGTTCTTTCTTTCTTTTTTTGAAACTTTATTTTTCTTATTTTTACTACAAACATGGTTAAACATACATAGCACAAATAACAAGGTCAAGGAGTCACAACTTACATAGGGAAAAAAAATCTAATAAATAAATACACTCATCCTCATCTGTCTACCCACATGCATTCTCACACAGTATAGATGCGTCTGTATAGACACCTGCTTAGGCAGGTTTAAGCAGACAGCATTTTTGAAGTCACTGGGCTAAGAAGAAGTCCATTTTTCCCAATATCCTTCCCCTCCGTCCTTTTGTAGCCTCAGATTATAAGTGATCTGCTCCATACACTGCAAAAACTCAAAATCTTACCAAGTATATTCATCTTATTTTTAGTCAAAATGTCTCATCTCACTTGATTTAAGATAAATTCACTTAAGTGACATTTCAGCAGATGGAGGGACTTGTTTTAAGACAATGCATCTTAAATATCTTGTTAAGTCAAACAATCTTGAGATTATCTTGTTTTGAGTTGAAATTTACAAGAAAACTCTAAATAAGTTTAACCCTCGTGTCGTCCTGTGGGTCAAATTAACCCGTTTTAAGTTTCAAAATGTGGGGAAAAAAAAAAATGTTCATAGTGAAACTTCTGATTTCCACATTTTCAACATTATTGGGAAATCTTTGAACATTTTTGGTGGAAAAAAAGAAATGTTAAAAATGTTTCATTCACAAAAAAATCTAACAAAATCCAGTGAAATTTGCTGGATTTTGGTTTTTATGTGAATGTTCTTAAAGAAAATAGAAGTTTTACTGATATATATGTAATCACTTTAGATATTTTTAGGATTTATGTGAAAGATTTTTACTCATTTTTTGAAAATATTTACAAGAATTTTCTTGCCAAATTTGGGGGATTTAAAAAAAAATTTTTTTAAGGGAAGTTTTTAAGGAATTAGTGGAATTTTCTTCCTGAAGGTTTTGCAAATTTTCAGAAATTTTGGGATTTTTTTTTTTTTTTTTGCTGATTTTTTGGATTTTATTCAGACAAGGAAACAATATTTCTTGGTGCCCGTAAATCAAGACAGCAGGAGGGTTAATACATCTCAAATTAGGAGGTTGCATGAAAGCAAAAATCTATTTTTGAGTGAAAAACTGCTTCTTTTTTTAAAAAATCATGTCTGGCTTATTTTAAGACACCTAAGCTTGACCATCCTGGTAAAATAGAGCTTAAAATTAGTTTTCCCAGCTAATTTTAAGATCTCAATATTCTAAATATCATATCTTATTTCAAGAAATCTTACCAAGCCATTTTTCACTTGTATTCCACATTTCCTCTGTTATTTCTATTTATCTGTGATGTTCTTTCTATATAGTTTGGGTGAAAACATTCTGTGAAACTCCACAACCATCTAAATGTCTGCATTTTAAACAATCCTTGTTCTAATTATAGTTCAACCTCATCAGTGTGGGGTTCTGTATTTGTCTGACCTTGCACAAGTTTCCTTTCGTGTCTCTGCTCAAGCTACAGCCTCCTACCAGACTCACATAAACACTGTTAATTGTCTTAAAGAAAAACTTCCACTGGTCACAAGTCTGTCATTTCCATAAGCCAAACCTGCGTAATTCAGCTCCAACAAACAGTGGAAGAAACTGAAGCAGTCAAACAGGAAAAACAGAAGTGTGTTCCAACAAACAGAGGCTATAACTAGAACTGTGATGACAACATAATCTTAAGACCTATGGCAAAGCTCTGTGGAAATTTCCCGCTTCTTCTCTGGGTGTTAACGCAGAGTTTGACAAAGAATTAAGTACAGGCGATCCAGCGAGCATGAACACACGCAACACACATGCACACATCTGTGATACTTTCTGTCCTAAACAGCAAGTGAAAACACTTCCTTCTCTCATTTTAATGCAACACAGTTTCCAGTCTATTTTGATCCGTAAATCTGTGTTTTGTAATGTAATCATACAAATGAATAATTCTGTCAAATGTAGCTCAGATTGCAGCCTCTTTCTTTAATGATTCAGTCTATTGTTTCTGACAAATATGAGAGCTTAGCAGGAAGATGTTATTAGAATCACTCGTCTGGCTTATTGGATTCGTTGTAATGCAGAAGTGGTTGTGACATTTGATTTGGGAACAGTTTGGGAAACAGAGTGTAGGTTTCTGACTGAATATTTTATATCTCAAACAGTAAACCACTGAGACTTGCAAACTACACTAATAAATTGAAGTTAAAAAGACAGATTTCAAACTGTAGAATTAAAATACAAAACTGCAACTGAAAAAATGACAAATGCCTCCAGTGTGAGTCACACTCTTCTCCTGCAGCATCCTGTATATAACCTAACCGGACTGAACTAATGAACCTAATGATGAAACCTCACTTAAAGTCATTTTCATGTTGTTGATTTAGTACCTTAAAACTCATCCCCATGTATTAAAGTTGCTTATCTGGAATTTTTTTTCTGTTAAAATAATCCCTCACTGTCTTAAAATGGATTAGATGTAACTCTGCATTGTTGCTTTGTGTAGAATCTATGATGTCGTTGCTGTCCTCACTGCAGCTGGAGCACACCAGCTCACCTAGGACTCTGCTCAAACTCTGCAAGCTTCTGTATACCACATAGTGAGAAGCTGTGATATGGGAGTAACTCTATCATTTAAACTGGAAAGCAACTCTGAAGAGCAATGACAGAATGACAGTACAGGACTGGTTCTTTAGGTTTGTTACATCTGAAACCCTGGAAGTCTGAGTCCATGTTTTTGTGACTGTCATCAGACACTGCAGCTTCCAGGTAGAAATACTCGGCCATGCTGTTGACTCCTTCTTATGCTCATGATCTGCCATCCAGCACCATATGAATGTTTTTGTTTTTTTTACCAGAGAGGGCCTTTAAAGTATTGTATAGGAGACAGATTTTTTAAAAGAATGGTTGAAATTGATGCCTACACTTTCCATAACTCAATAACTTATTTTAATAGAGCAAGAAACTGCAATTCAATGCAGGCTCTTAGTATAAGAAGTAAAGCCTCAAACCCATCCATCCATCCATTATCTATACACTGCTGTCCTCAGGGGCTGGAGTTTATCCCAGCTGACTTTAGGAGAAGGCAGGAGACACCTGGACAGGTCACCAGTCTGTCGCAGGGACACGCAGAGAGACAAACAATCACACTCACATTCAGACATATGGACAATTTAGAATTATGAATTAGCCTCAGCATATTTTTGGACTGTGGAAGGAAGTCGGAGAACCCGATGAAAACCCACGCATGCACAGGGAGAACATGCAAACTCCATGCAGAAAGATCCCAGGCCAGGACATGAACTGGGGATCTTCTAGCTGCAAAGTGACGTTGCTAACCACCGAGCCACTGTGCAGCCCAGCCTCAAACCCAGCTTAAGACAATCTAATTTATATTTTGAAGCTGAGAAGTGCTCCTCCACATGGACAAACTGATGTTGGTGCGTGAGCTGTTATGCCTCTTTAAGCTGTACATTTTGATTCATGTCTGCCAGTATTCTACAGGGTTTTACTCTTCTGGTATCACTAAGAAACTCTTGCTGCCTTTTCCCTCATTGTTCTCAGTAGACCAAAATGCCCTTATCACCCACTGTTGTATAATGATTAAAAGGTGTGTTATGTAAGGTTTTAAATACGTCTGGAAATGACATTACGAACTGATGGATTACAGCATTAACTGAGCCACTGTTGCACAAGCTAATCAAAACTTCTGCTGAAACTCCCATGATGCAATCTCATGTGGCTGAGAACTCTGCGAAGTGTTGGTGAATAGAAAACCAATTCTGATGTTGATGTTCTTTCTGTCTTCACTCAATTTTTCTTTCTGTTCTTTACCTATGAGGTGTTTATTTCTGTTTACTGCTAATCGGAACATTACTTTCTTGCTAGGGAGATATAAAGTAGGCCCAAACCATAAAACTACGCCACACTTCACGCCCAGGATCAGCTGACTTAAACTGGTAAACATATTTCTTTGAGATTTAAAATCAACCACAGACAATGGTGTTGGTGTGACGTTTTTCAGGCTCAAGTCCAGAGAACAGCTCATACTTGAACCATGAGCAATAAACACCATTTACACCTTTCAGCCACATGTGATCTGTATAGTAAGAACTGCGTAAATTCATGTTCTTGTGACTCTGCTGACATTGGGGTTGGACTTTAATATGCAAAAATAAGAAAGAACAGCTGGTAGGTTTTTTACCAAACATGGTGCATCTGAAATCAGTCAGCAAGGAATGCTTTTGCATGAAAGAAGCCTGGTTGACTTGGTTCAAGACCCAATCCCAATGAGAGCCAGACCACCTTACATTGTGGTCTGTTAGCCCTCAGATTACAATATGCTCTGTGTGTATTTATACCTGCATGCATTTTTATGCACTATTTTTATCCAGGCAAAAATCTCAAAAATGGTGACTGTCCTTAAAGAGAAAAAGACCCCAAAAAACAGGTGGACCACAGATTATTTTTAAAAATATATGTGTATCCACATAACTCAGAACAGTGTAGACCTACTGGTGGTCAACAATGGACTTGGTCAGTTTTAAAAAAAGAAGTCACAGTTGTAGTAACATGATATGAACTTGAAGACAGATGAATGCAGTGGCCCTCGTATCGAACAGAAAAAACACACGGGTGATGCAGAATCTCCTCTCCTTAACACAAACATTTGTTCGGAGCATCATGTGCTTCCCAGGCACATGTGCAGACCAAGTAGTCAACAAAATTGGGCAAATTTTGAGTTCATTTGTGGCTAGATGGTGAAATTTAAATCACGCGTACCCTTGCAGACATGTGGGCACAGAAAGCATGATTGGGTCTTGACCCTGACCAAAAGTGGTACTTTCAAAATCTGGTGCCTCTGAAGAGACAGTGTTGTAAGATTGTAGTTTGAATCATTATGTGTTCCAACTCGAAATAACTAGATTATTGAAATTGGTGCTTTAAATGAATGATAATAATAATAGAAAATAAAAGAACATTTACAACTCTATGACATTTGGGAGAATGTGATCTGCTGATATGAACATGTCATACCTTAGACAGTGCCACAACTGCAACAGTAGTAGTAATACGCTTTGTTGAGAGATTACGTTTGCCAGAATATTATAATATTATAATATTATAAGCACCTAACATAACTTGTTAGCTCCTCACTACTTCAGAAATAAATATATATATTCTTAGATTATACTTAAGCTCAGGATCTGTGTGCAACATGTGCTCTAAGCGGCTTTGGTTCAGATTCACTACTGAGATTTATTCACTGTCTGAGTAATGTTTCTGTAGCTAAAACGCAGATCTGCTTTTCTCATTCACTGTCCTGCCTCTCCCCCTCTGAGGTACGAGCAGAGTGAGTGCTGACTGACGGCCGGAATTACGAACGTGCAAACTCTCTGGCAACCCTCCCTGCAGTACCTCATAACGTTTAATCAAAACCATGCCCGCCACTTGCCCCCGACTTTTCCACCGCAGCTCTTCCAGTATTCTCAAACAGAAATTAAAGCAGTGCCTTTTTCCCCCTGGTTGATCTTTTTTCATACAGTGGAAAGTTTACACAAAGGAGAGCCTTATCCCTGGAGCCTGCCTCTCTCTCTCCTGTCCAAATACCTGCAGGATGAAATCAAACTCCCTTTTGAAAATTACATTCTAAGTCTCCCTCTCTCTTTCCTTCTTTTTCTCTCTCTTCCTACTGAGCTTGTCAAATCAGTGCAGCTTTCCCACTCTCCAGGAGAGGATCAGCCATCATTCTGTGGGCGTCGGACGTCGTTGCAGGTCTTAATTAATGCATGGAGGGGTTTCATGGGAGAAGGCTGCAGCAGCGGAGGTTTTTGCCAGTGAAAACAAAGGAAGGTAAGATATGGTTTGGACAAATGGATGGTGCATTCTTATTGGGTGATGCAGGAAACTAAACCAAATTGTCTGTTCTTAAATTTTTCCATGCCATATGGCAGTACACTGTATATGTCTGTGTAGTTTCTCATTCATCCAGGTCATGGTTATCCAAAGTTGTTTAAATCAATCCAATTGGACTTTAAAAAGGTTCCTTGAAGACGTTTCACCTCTCATCCAAGAGGCTTCTTCAGTTCTGGTGGTGGTTGATGTTGCAAAGGGAAAACTTTCTTGGTTTTATAAGCTGGAAAGAGGGAGTGCACTAAAATCAATGGAACAGTTTTCCTTGGAGTGTTCCTGCTGTAAATCTAAGGTGTAAAGGGGATGGATTTACTGCCGCCCTGCCTGGTGATCCAGGGCTGCTGTCATAATTTGTTCATCTGAAAGGTTTTATTCAGAGCTGACGAAACAATTCCTGGATCTGTAACCTATTCCTGTTAAATTTATACCCCATGATCTAAAACTCATATTTCTGTTTCCTTCAACTTCATATCCAGAAATCTTTTATGCCTTTTGTTGGGCAGGGCCTTTTTCCCTTTTGGATTTTATTTTTCCATTTTTTTCCCTCTTTAACCTCATAGCAGCTGTGCAACACTGGAGCACTTCCTGTAAATCATGTTCAGTGTATTCACAAGGAAAAAGTAAACATCTGAGAAAGTGTGTGTGTGCGTGTGTGTGTGTGTAAGACATTCATTGCTTGTGTTACCACCCGGCTGCTTACTGCTTGTTTGTCAGGGTCTGAATACAGACACGTGGGTCGATTTCAACCTTAGACACAGAGTCGACCCTCAGTAAACCTCGGCCAGCCGGGTCAAGACGTCACATGACCCTGACAACCTTAATCAGTCAGCAGTGTAGCAGGCAGCCCAGCCCTCACCCCCAGCACCACCTCCATCCCGTCTTTCAAAGGGCCACCCACTTAAAAATATCAGTCACATGTTTCCCATCACTACCACCTTTCCCAAAGGAGTCAAAAAAGTGTGTGTTTATGTGAGCATATATACAGACAAGTGACAAATTACAGAAAAAAATTACGCAAAATTTCCTAGTAAGGTGTTGGGACACCACATGCTGCCACTGCAGTGCTAATTAGCATTGATTCTTCAAGTCTGTTTTACTCTACTGGAGGAATGAACACCACTTGTCTGAAAGGAAAACCTTTCTCTGGTGTTATAATGGTGGTAATATAGAATGCCATCTAAGACATTATCCAAACTTATCCATTAGTGTTCAACTTGGTGCTTTCTGTTCTGCTAATTTTTCTTCTTCCCTTCCTCACTCCTCTCTCCTCCGACCCAGAATCTGACTGAATTCTGCTGTCTTTGTTCAGAGATCAGGATGTCCTTATCCCTTAAATCCATGTCAGATGAGACGAACAGCGAGAAGAGATGAAGCTCCTAGAGTGAGCCAACAACAGGTGTATCCTGTGCTGAAGGTTTTGGGCCAAATGGCTTTTAGAAAGTGATTCTCAGTGTTCATCTGAGCCTCTGGAAGAGCAGAAGTCTGAAAGCAACATTACAGAAGTACAACTAAACAAATACAGAACGGTGTCTGTGATTTTGCAGAAGCAGGAATAATATCACCAACCAAGGCTGCAATGTTGTTCATGTTTATTCACAAAATGACGTTATGTGTGTAGAATTTGAATCACAGTTAATAATGAATAACTATTGCAACCTTGTTTCAACAAAGTTGCAACAGCATTTTGCTGTAACAAGCATTTTACAGTGTCGGTTGTAAAACGGTTTACGTAGCCAATGAAAAATATCCCTTTGCTTTAAAACCACCAGTTTATGATCAGTTGTTGAAACTCTGGCAACATGGAAATACTCAATTAATCAAATGTAGCTGAATTAGTTTCAATCGTACTCCATAAATGTGAGAGTTTAGACTTGCTCTGTGCAAATATACTCTATGTTTGAGCATTTACATATCGATCAGCCAAATGATTTTTCATTTTTTACTGCTCTGTCACTCATCATACATTTAATCAATATTGTTATCTAGTCTCACATAACTATTTGATTCTCTAGCACTAACACAGTGCAGTGTAGAATAGTCTGACTGCACCTCACTATGCTTCTGCTTTTCTCTTTAAACAGTTGTCTTGAGCTGGGTTATAGCAGTGTTCATTCCAAATCGTGAGGAGGGAATTGTTTTGGTGGAACTTCTGCATGCAGGGAGGTGAGCACTGTCATTTAAATCATAAAACAAAACATAACCAAACTTATATCAGGGCCGATTTATTCGTTTTCAGCATGTAGATTACTGTCCAGAGCTTGTTGTTGTTTCCAATGGTGAAGGGGATTTTGAAAACACTAATGCATAGATAATGAAACAGGGGGTGAAAGCTATGTGAAATCCAGCCAGTGGAAGGATAGTCAGACAAGTTCTTATCTAACTAGCGACAAGAAAATAAATAAACGTATTTCTTATAGTCCAAGATGAGCTTCCAAAGCAAGTTCAGTACTTGGCATCAATTCAGCAAGTTTCTTAAAGTGAGTTGGAAGACTGGAGAGGACTCATCCACAAGATATTGTTTTGATGAAGGCTATGAAGAGCACTGTGTAACATGTGGCTCCAGAATCTGCTTTATGTAATAATTTGGGCTGAGATATTAATTAAACTATGAAGTCACTCTGTCAGCATCTGTGTTTCCCCACTCGTAGTTTAGTGACTGATGCTGGAAGTCGTTTAATATATGTCGATGTAAACGTGTGACTGCAGAGCCTGCAGGAGTCGGGACAGAAATAAAGGTAAGGTTTTATTAGTTGCTGTCAGTCCTGTCACGCCTCATCTGTAAAGATGTTATTTTACTGCAGTGGGACTGTAACACTCTCTCCTTCCCACACAGTGAAGGTCACAGGTCTTTGTTGCTCTTAAACACACACCGAAGACACTTCCCTCACCAGCTTCATCACTCAATTATTATTATTTTTGCTTGGTTACTTACACTTACTCTTCAAATATCAGCAGCCTGACAAAAGAACTCATAACACTGAGGCAGACAAAAACTGTTATTTCAAGCCACACCTTTTATTAAAGATCTACCTCTGCAATGAGCTGAAGACAATCACAAGTTCAAATGGTCACAAGTTTCCCTTTTGTAAAATCTTATTTCTTCTCATGAGAGGCGCAGCTCTGAGAACACAAGGCAAAGCAATAGGCTGAATGATTCATTCATATAAACTAATCAAAATCTGTTGTTTGTTTGTTGCCTAAAGCTGTAAAAAGGGTTCAATCTGTCTGGACAGATGTGAGCTGAATTATAGTTTGTTGTAAATCTGCTTCCTTCTCATGAGAGGTCAGCTGTGAAAACAAGGTTTACTTCATGCAAATTAATGGACAGCATGATTTCAGATGGAATCAGGTGTTAAAAGGTGCATTTATACATCCTGATGTCCATATTATGTCCTGCTGGAGCTCAGTCCTGTTTCCTCCAACATCACAGCATCACCACCTCATAAATCCTACAACTTTGAAAACTGCTTTCAGACTCTGTTTCATACTGAATAGACAGATGTGAAATGTTGCACTATTTAGTAAGCATCTGTAGCATCTGACAGCAGCCAGATCCATACTGCAGAGGGGCGTATCGTAAATTACACAACTGGCACAGCAGCATAAATGTCTATAGGATAACCTCTGACAATAAAGTAGTTAAACATGAAGAGTTCAAGCTACACACTACACACTAATCTCTCTCTGTGTGTGTGATTTTATATATGTAATGATTTTTCTTTGATTACACCCACTATTCACCAGGTTGTCATTGATATGTAAAGCATTAAAGGCCTCTTTAAATGTTTTGACTCAGGTCTGCTACAGGAGTTCATTTGTCTGTTTATTCAGACCAGCTGGAAGAGAATCAGAGAGGAGAGGAAATTCCTGGGAGTTCATGTGTTCCATTAAAATTAATAAATTATCTTCAGATTAAATGTTTGGATCTGTCTCTTTAGCCTTCTCTTCTTCATCTCCCTTTTCAAGTTAACTAAAGCAAGATTAATACTAAGTACTGCAGTCTCCTGTGCTCTATGATGCAGCAACAGAAAACAAACATTTCTCTATTTCCTCCTTTTTCAACTCTGAGCTTGCACATATTCGACACTCGGTTCTTCATACTAAAACTGAGAATCAATTCAGATTAGTTTCTTGCCAAGTCAGCATGCTTTCTTAATTAAGCGCACATTTAAGTGGTTTGTTTCCTCACTGAAAACAAATGGCAGCGTCGCTTCACCGAACCTCTCAAAAAGCATTTGTTGTGGTGGAATCGTGATCCTCAGTCTCACAGGAACCCCACTGAACATTACTGATGTTGCAGAAAATGTGTCTGCAAATGGTGATTTTCTTTGTATTGGTTGAGTTGAATCTAAAGCTTTTCTAAACGAGAAGTTATGTGGCTAAGAGAAGTGCACATATTTCTGTCCCCTAACCTTGATCCTAAACATTACAAATATCGGCCATAGAATAAAGTTTTAGTGTGTAAATGTTCAAACTTGTAATACTATTATTGGTGTAAATGGAGTGAATGAAGTATTAGCAGCACCTTTCAATGTGCAACAGAATTTACCATCACCTCAAACTACGAACTTCAAAATGATGATGTAGTCGAATGAACACTACCACTGTATGACACTGCATTATTTTTAGATGGATGTACCTCACACAGATGTACACACAAGATATACGCTCATAAATTTCATGGTTTGATGTTGAAGATGTTTCTTTACGATTTAGTAAAGAAAGACAAAAAAAAAGCACAAAGGCTGTGAAGTGCATTTAGAATTTCCTCTACGTCATACTGTAGATGTGTATGTACATACTCCGAAGAAAACATACTGACTTCTCCAACACATCTGGACAAGCAAATATTTGAAACTGTGCCTAAAAAGTGATTAAAGAAATGACACATAATTGGACATT
Source organism: Amphiprion ocellaris (assembly GCF_022539595.1). Taxonomy (NCBI): domain Eukaryota; kingdom Metazoa; phylum Chordata; class Actinopteri; family Pomacentridae; genus Amphiprion; species Amphiprion ocellaris. Next base: position 38,352,543 of record NC_072769.1, read on the forward strand.
TTCAAGCCAAACCCCCCCCCAAAAAACTTCATAACCTGATCTGCAGGTAACTGCAACTGTTGGTGACAAAGTGCATCTACAATCAGAAGGAGATGGCGCAAATTTTAACAGCATTGAAGGCGTGTCAAGAAAACATGAACAAAGAACTGTAGTGACTTGCATTATCATACACTCAAAAGGCAGCCTTTTGGAATAATGTGCTGTGGACTGATAAATCCAAGAAAGAGCTGTGTGTTCACAATGACAGCAGAGATGTTTCATGCAGACCAAAGGCCGGTCCTTAGAGAAGAACCTCTGACAAACTGTGAAGCATTGATGTGGAAATGTAAGAGTTTCCTTCACTGCCTCAGGGACTGGGCTGCTTGCAGTCACTGAATTCTGGATCATACCAAGAAGTGCTTGAAGATAATGTGAGGACATCTGAACCTTTCAGCATGCAGGATAATTATACACAAACAAATCCAAAAAGGAATAACTCAGAAAGAAGAAATGAAGTGTTGTCAAAATCCCCAAAGTGCTAGCTCATATATTTCAGCAAGATGATGTCAGGGACTGGTGGACAGTTACGCAAGATGTCTACAAGCAGCTTTGCTGCTAAATGGTGTACTGCCTTTTTTCTGAAAAAATCTGCCAATAGAACAAGTGAAAAATGGCTTGGTAAGATTTCTTGAAATAAGATAAGATATTTAGAATATTGAGATCTTAAAATTAGCTGGGAAAACTTATTTTAAACTATATTTTTACCAGGATTGTCAAGCTTAGGTGTCTTAAAATAAGCCAGACATGCAAAAAAAAAAAAAAAAAAAAAAAAGAAGAAGCAGTTTTTCACTCAAAAATAGATTTTTGCTTACATATAACTTCCTAATTTGAGATGTATTAAACTTATTTTGAGTTTTCTTGTAAAATTCAACTCAAAACAAGATAATTTCAAGATTGTTTGACTTAACAAGATATTTAAGATGCATTGTCTTAAAGCAAGTCCTTCCATCTGCTGAAATGTCTCTTGTTAAGTAAATTTATCTTAAATTGAGTGGGATGAGACATTTTGACTAAAAATAAGACAAATAGACTTGGTAGGATTTGGAGTTTTTGCAGTGCAACAGTTTCCACACAGGAGACTGTGGTTCACTAAACATCTAGTTTATTACACAGCAAACAGATCTTACATTAACTCAAGAGGCTGTATTTTAAGACTAGCGAATATCTACACTTTTATGTAACATGTATTGCACAAAGCGAACCAAACTCTTTTCTAGAACCGTTTCCTGCTGTAACTAACAGCTGAGAGGTCAAGGCTGCACCACCTGCAGGGTCAGTATTTCTGGGTAGTTTTAAAAAAGGATCAAAGACGAGGAGGGTTTCTGTGTTGCTCCGAATGATCAGGAAAAAACAACATTCCACTATTTTTATCTTTGAAAACAAAGTGGAGAGGCAGCACAGGCCGGATGACAGCACCGTTTACTTGGAAAAATGCTAAAAGAAACATCAATCTGACAAACCTGTCAGCTCTCAAACTCCCTGACCATCATCTGATTCCATCAGCTACTCTGCTGGAAAAACAATAAACCTCCCCCAAATTAGATTGAACACGGTAAATTGGCAACATTACAGCAGTGGCCCCTAAAATTAGGACAATTTTGGAGAAACGGTTAGAGCTAAAATTACTGAAGGACAACAATGAACTTGCCATTTGTGTCTCAACAGTTTTATTTTGATTTATGGGCTTTGTGCCACTCAGGACCTTGGAGATGAAGAGATTTCTCATGTTTCACAGGATGGAATAAAGATCATTAAAGACCGGTGTCAAGGAAAGTTTCTCTTGACAAGAAATACAAACTGCTTGTGGACAAAATTAGTCTTGAATAAATAGTTTGGCATTTATGCTCTGAAGTTGGGTTTTGTTCCCACCAGACAGAGCCAGGTAGCTGTTAAACACTGTTTTAAGATAAACTGAGCCAAACTAAGCTGCTGACTATAGCTTCATATTTAACAGACAGACATTGGATTGGATTTTCTCATCATCAAAAAAGCTACAGTATACATTTTTATTTTTAAAAAAATTAGGTCATGGACATTTCTATAGAGCCATATTTTTTAATGCAAATGTAAACATGCCAGTGTTATTCCCAATACACACAAAACAGACTCCTCACAACAGCTTTGACTTATTAGTGTTTCTGAAGAAGAGACACACAATGAGAAGAAGATGGGAGAAAGGAACAGTGATGACAATTTTTTGTTTCATCTTCTATATCCTGCCATCTTTTATCTGCACATCGATTGGTTAAAGATGGGATCATGATGAAAGATGAAGCAAGACAGGAAATAAAGAACTTTATTAATGTTTGTGAAAGTTTTTATGAAGAAGCGAAGAAAGATAAAGATTTAAATAAGTACTGTATGTAATCAGAGACAGGAAAATGGAAAGAGGGATGAGAAACACAAATCAGACATGTTGTTGGCCCGTCCTGTGCTGCGAGATGAAGATGATGATGTAAATATCATGTTGTCTAAAGCTCAACACTGTCTTTAATTAACACTCGGTAACTTAGAAGAACAAATTAAATACATGCTCTTAGAAAAAAAATGCTAATTTCATAAAATTCCAACAAACAAATCTTTAAGTATCCAGACCCTTTGCTGTGTGGTCTGGTGCATCCTGTTGTGTTGGACACATTTGGAAGCAATCAGGTTCTAGATGTGTTTAGAATTTGGTTGAAGTCCACCTGTGTCACACAGTGCATGTCAAGAGGAAAACATACAGTCTATGGAAGAAAACTAAGCCATGAAATCCAGGAACTCTCTGTAGACTCCCACAATAAAACTGTAGTGAAGTATACAGTGGATCAGGGCAAGGGAATGAAGCCATTTTTAAAGCTTTGATTGTTCCAGGAGATCAGCAGCCTCAGTAATTTGCTTTAATGCTATATTTACAGGATCAAAATAGAACATCTGAGTTTAGATCAAATCTGTACTGTTGCTACTGTTGTTGCTCATTACTGAGTGCTGTCCACTGTCATTCCATGGAAGCTGTCAAAATGTATTTGAGGAAATGTAGTAACTAGTGAACATAGAACAAGGTCCACAGAGCTGTAATTCAGGCAACCAGCTCAAATGATTCTGTGCTCTGGATGAGCTGATGTTTTAGGCCTCTGTGATTCTCACCCCACCATGGCTCTGTGCTGGTAATAAGGCTGGATTAGATCATGTGAAACAGAGATACTATAGAGCCATAAGTCACAAATATGAGCTAAAAAGTGCAACATTTTTTTCAAATGACTCCTCCTGGAATGCTTTGAAGGTCACACATTGATATCAGAGTACGAGTATCTGAGGTTTTGATACAAATAAAAACAGTATCATCATCTGTACAACAGTAGTTTCCTTTGTGCAGTGCAGATGAAAAAAGCTCCACACACTGACAGTAGATGAATGTAATCTGTCACTATCTCCTGCTCTGTTTTTTTTTTTTTTTAACTTCTGCACAGAAATGTGTAAATAAATTGCAGCCTCGGGGCATGACGGTAGGTCAGGTTCCTTTTATCTTTGCACTGGAATGAAACAAGTATGCTTTTTCCCCACATGCAGTGCTAGATGGAAAGACCACCAATGTTGTTTAACTTGGATTCCTCTCAATATGTCAGAAACTGTAGCAAAATACGCTACAACATGCACACTGACACATTCATGTTTGTTTCTTCAGTAAAAATCCACTGGATTTCACTATGGTTTGTTTCACAAGCTGCACAAGATTTTCAGATTTTTGTGTGTTGTTCACTGAAAAATATACAGTGACAGGAGAACAATACATGCAAAAGGGAGAGATCCACATTTGTTGAAAAGATGTTTTTACTGGTAAATCTACCTTGGATGGAACAGTGTGGTGAAACCAGATGGTGCTGATTTTTCCTTTTATTTACCAGACTGTGCACATTTATCTAAACAATTACTTACTCAAAGCTGCATAATAAAAACTTTCATAAACAGCTGAGAAGCATATGCTCAACTCATTTGCTAAATGGCTTGCACAGCACGGTCACATTCGTTGCTTGCAGGTACATATAAATAGAAACATGCATATATCTCTATAAACAATGCTAATGAAAGTGTGTATTGTAAATAATGGAAACACGTGGAGCTAATGCATAAATGTGTGGCCAAACACTTTATCATACAAAACTCAGTGAACGTCCTCAAGACTTCTCATGTTTTGCATCCATTCATTGATCCCTAACCCTTTACTTTTCACCTTTATCACTGTTGCCGTTCTTATTGTCATTTTCCTTCTTTTTCTTGCACTAAGCTCAATGTCAGGACAAATGTTCCAAAGAATTTGAGTGAACTGGTCTAAAGACTCTAAATAGTTTAATTTAAAATTAGCTAAAGTGCCACAGTTTAGGCTGTGGGCTGTGGCAGTGCTCTCTCCTCCTCCAGCCCTGCTCTCTCTCTTTTCCAGGTGTGTGCCATTCTGAAGCCGAGGCAGGTGTGGCGCATCTGCTAATCAGCAGGTGGAAGTCAGCGAATCAGTCATTCCGGCTCTCCTTTTAAAACCAGACTCTTCTCGTCGTGTGATGCGAGATTGTCTTTGAGCCTCCAGTTAGTTCTGTGAGCCGAACGTTCCCGTTAGTGATGGGAGTATCGATACCATGGTCAATTCTAGATATTTTTAGGTGACTTACTCCAGTGGTCTGTGCCGAAACACCCCCCAGCCCGCAGCATATTGAACTGGTCCATAAGTCACGTGACCAGAAGAGCCGCCAGTTGTGTGTGTTTACCCTGTTAGCAACAACACGGCACGGCATGAACAAGTGAATTTGAAAAAACGGAGAAATGCCCAACAAAAAGAAGCGTTGTATGGACATATTTTTCGCCAACTGATAAAACTTCAGCCAGGTGTGAAGTGTGTCACAAGAGAGTTCAACACAGCAGCAACACGAGCAATGTGTTCAAACACCTGAAGTGTGTGCATCCAGAGGCTCATGCCGAAGCTGAGGAAAGGCAAGAAGACGCAGAGCAGAATGCGACACCTGCACCCACCAGGCAAACAACTTTGAAAGAAAGTTTTATTAAAAAAGGCAGAGTCTATCCAGGTAAGGTAATGTGTCTGTCTGTGTCTGTCCCTAAATACAGAGACATCATGTTGTGTTGAAAAGGCTGTTTGAATTTAAATAGAGTATCTTGTTTTTCATTCCATGGAAAGAAATGATTGAAGCTGAGATTTCGGTCTGAGTAAAATAGTTAGGGGTCGAGCACTAACAGTGTAAGGCCACTGTTGTAACCACTGGGTTTAATATGGCTCTGTATCAATATACAATACACTGGATACAAGCTGTCCAATTTCTTGTTTGTCCCTGTCATTAATCCTTTTCAGATGACTCACATAGAGCCCAGGAGATCACCAGGAGCCTTGCTCAGATGATTGCAAAAGACTTGCAACCCATTTCAATTGTTGAGGATCCAGGTTTCCGTCATTTTATGAAGATGGTGGATCCCCAGTACCAGATCCCAAGTAGGAATTCACTGGTGACAGGTGTACTTTCAAAACTATATGCGCAAGTATGAGAAACATTGAAAGACTCCATACAGTCAGCGAGCAGTCTGGCTTTAACATGTGATATGTGGACTGCAAGAACAACTGAATCTTATTTGACTGTAACAGGACACTTTATTGACAAGGACTGGCAGATGCAGTCCTGCAATCTTGCAACAATCCATGTAGCTGTACAGCACACAGCAGACATTTCTGAGCTCCTCGTGAAAATCACTGATGACTGGGACATTACTAGTAAAGTTCATACTGTTGTGCAGACAGAGGGGCTAATATGGTGTCTGCTGTGCGGAAAACTTACTCGAAGCACATTCCATGTTTTGCACACACACTCAACCTCATTGTAAAGGCAGACACAATTATTACACTATTGTTCGGTTCTTCCACCACAGCACCAAAGCAACTGACAAACTGAAAGAGGTACAACGTCAGCTGCAGTTGCCACAGCACACACTAATGCAAGCAGTGGATACACAGTGGAATTCTGTGCTGTACATGCTGGAGAGACTGTATGAACAGCAACAAGCCATCACAACTGCACTTTGTCTACTTGGAAGAAACAGCTTGTGCCTGAATGGGGAAGAGTGGTCCCACATTACCCAGGCCATTGAAGCACTAAGACCTTTTGAAGAGGCCACTAAGGAGGTTTCAGCAGAGCAGTATGTAACTATTTCCAAAGTCATCCCACTGGTCTGTCTTCTTCAACGTTCTGCAGGGCAGAAGGATAACACTCTGGCTTCACAACTTGCAGCACAATGCCAGCGGCGCTTTCAAAACATTGAACACAACCACACTCTTGCAGCAAGCACCTTTTTGGACATCAGGTTCAAAAACATTGCCTTCTGTGACATCGGAAATGTGGAAAAAATTAAATCACAAATCATCAGTGATATGCAAGGCATGGCTGCAGTGAGAGAGAGATGTCCAGCAGTGAAGCCTCAACATCTGCATCTGTTACTGCATCAACATCAGCAGAGTGTTCAGCTTCCCAGGGAGGATTGTGGCAGGAGTTTGACACTTGGGTTTTGGCTTCTCAGAGCAATCGCACAGCAAACACAGATACATACATTGAAATGCGCAGATACATGGAAGAAAAAGTGATCCCAAGGAATGAGGACACTTTGCTTTGGTGGAAAAAAAAATGAGAGCATTTCCACAACTGAGCAAAGTTAGCAAAGAGATACCTTGGAACTGTTGCTACATGTTCCAGCAGAAAGGCTGTTTTCTAAGGCAGGAGAGACAGTTAGCCAGCAGCGCAATCGCCTCAAACCTGAGAATGTTAATATGTTGCTGTTCATAAACACCAATCTGAAGCTGTAAAGACAGTGTGCACTTTTTTTTTTTTTTTTTACAATTTTATTTAATTCATATTTATGTTATTTATTATATCGTATTGATGACAAACATTTTTGTCAGGATCATTTTGTGAAAATAATGCTGCTCAGCCAAAATTCAGAGTAAGTTCAAATATGTTTTGTTTTATTTAATTCTTCTTTATTTTAATTATTTGTTTAACTTTTGTATTTTGAACCGTGCACATTAAAGTTGTTACATGGCCAGTATTTGACGTTATTTGTTTTTAGGAGAGCTAATAATATGATTGAGAAAAAAAATTCACCAATAAGAAATTACCAGTAAAAGTGTGGTATCGCCCATCACTAGTTCCTGTGCCACTTACCTGGTTCCTTCAGTAATTCTGTTTTCTTGTGTTTAGAGCTGACTTCTGCCTGCTTGTGGTTTCCTGATCCTCCTGGTTGCATTGTCGGATACCTGGTTCTTTGCTTCGTGTCTGTTACCACAGTTGGTTATCTAAGTCGGGTTGTGGAGTTTAGTCTGGGCTTTCTGTACAGAATTACTGTTGACTAGGTTTTTGGGGTTTTTTGCCCCCCCGTCAAGTAGTTTTCCTGCCCTGGTTGTACCTTAAGCAGGTTAACAGTATTTGTTTTTCTAATTCTTGTAGTTAGGCTTCCTAGCTCTACTCCGCCTTGAGCAGTTTAGGTAGTACTTCCGTTTCTGGAATCATTTCAGGTTCTAAATTGTAGTCCTTGTAGTATTTTTTTGTAAATAAAACTTTGTTAAATTGTTCAATCATCTGCATTTCTCATTTCCTGCTTCTGAGCCTCTGTGCCCGCTGTAATATAAAGGGGAACAAAGTCTGTTCAAATATTTCCGATTCGAGCCTTTAATTTGCTGAAATGTCTTAACATTCTATACTTTTGTATAACCCCATCATATGACAGCTGCAGGCCCACTATCATAAACTAATTTAATGACATTAAACAAAAGGTCAAAAATGTAAAATCAACAAGGGTCTTCTCTCATAAGACCAGTCATCGTGAACCAGAAACAATCTGTGTATTCATCCAGTAAAGCTGGACATCAAATATCTTGTAAACTCAATTGGAGGCAAACATATGACACACATTATGAAGTATCATTGTGTAGCCATAAGTTGCTGCACACAACAGGTCAGCCTGATATTGTGATATTTTCCTACACCTAATCAGACAGCAATGCTCCCAGGCAGGAATCAAACCCTGGACTCCTGGGTAAAAGTTGAGTCACACACCTATGACTCAATCCTCCCCTCTGACCTTCAAGTGGACTTTCTTTCAAACTGGAAGATTGGAAGGTGCACAAACAAAAGGTACTTGAGAAGATGGTCAAGAAACAGAACATCCAGGGCCACCATGTACAGACGTGTCCAGGAAATGGGATACAAGTGTCAAATTCCTATTGTCAAACCACTCCTGAACACCCAACAACATCAGAAGTGTCTTACCTGGGCTAAGCAGAGAAAGAACTGGACCATTGCTAAGTGGTTCAAAGTCCTTTTATTTGGTGAAAGTAAATTTTGCATTTTATTTGGAAATCAAGATCTCAGAGTCTGGAGGAAGAGTAAAGAGCTACAGCATCGAAGTTGCTTGAAGTCCAGATGTGGTTTTCACAGTCAGTGATGATTTGGGTGCCATGTCTTCTCCTGGTGTTGGTCCACTATATATAACCAAGTCCAAAATCAATGCAGCGAGTTGCCAGCAGATTTTGGAGCACCACATGGTTCCATCTGCTGAAGAACTTTTCGGAGATGCAGATTTTGTCTTCCAGCAGGACCTGGCATCTCCACACACTGCCAAAACCACTCAGAAAGTAGTTCACGGACCATGGCATTACAGTGCTAGGTTGACCAGCCAACTCACCAGAATCCCATAGGAAAATCTATGGTGTGTTGTCAGGAGATGAATGAGATGAACCAGACTCAGAAATAAAGAACAGCTGAAGGTGGCTATCAAGGCAACCTGGACATTCATTACCCCCCGGCAGTGCTACCGGCTGACTGCCACCATGACACACTGCATTGCTGCAGTAATTCCAGCAAAGGGAGTCCCGATAAAGTATGAACAGAGCATACATGAACATGATTTTCAGAGTTTGGATATTTCTGCATAACAAATCTTTTTTTTAATTGATATTTGTCAATTTGAAATATTCTAACATTTTCAAATTGATTTTAGGGGAGGTTTATGAGTTGTAAGCTGTCAGCATTAAAGCTACAACAAATAAAGGCTTGAAATATTTCAGTTAATGTGTAATGAGCCTAAATTATATATAAAATTTTCACTTTAAATATTTAACTTTTCCACCACATTCCAATTAAATGAGTAGCCTGTTTATGTCCGTGTTTTCAGTCTTTAGACAAAATTATTCTACCCTTCTCCTGGCTGTAGCTTTTGAAGAAAAGGGTATGAGAGTCATTTCTCATCTAATGTTTAATCTTCAAAAAACACAGATAACTATAGAGACAATTAACTTTCATAACCATCTGAATTGTTTGCAGAACTATCCTTTTTGGGTCCTTCTTTGCCTAAAAAGGCAAGCAGAGCCTTTTGACAATACGACCGAAACTGATCATACCTACAACGAACACAGAACACAAGCACTGGTGAGTCTTCATAGCTTCAATCTCTGCATTTTGACCTTTTTCTCCTCTTTTTTTCAACCTTTTCACATATTATTCTTTCCTCTGTTGTCTTTGTCACCGTCTCCCCATTTATCTCCCCAATCTTCTTAAGTAATCTCTGTCAACAAACCTGGTATATTTTTCTGACTCAGCTCCATCTCTGCTCGGCTCTCTTTTGCTCTCTGTGTCCTGAGGTTGTTGATGCTGCCTGGTAATGGCTTGTCCAGACTGAGCATTACTCTCAATGTTCTGTGAAACCACTGGCCAAAGACAACAACGGGCTCTACAAGCTTCCCAAATAATGACTTTGATCACTGCTATGGCCAGTCCTAATGGTTGCTAAATACTCTGGTGTGGAAAATTTTTGGCATCAAACCGACACTTTGACCGACGCAGGAGCAGACAACCCGATTCATTCTGGATGTGTTTGTGGTGCAGTGACCGTGTACTGGCCTTATTTTTGTAAGTACCTCTTCTAGCACCGAAGTACTTCATACAGTTAGATGAATTCATACTTGGAAGCTCCCCAGTTCAACCACAGTCTTGGCCACTGAAACACCTTCTTGGAGAAACTGGGGGTTCAGAGGAACATTCCACCACCGAACACTCTTGAAGAACGTATATCAGTGATTCTAACAGCTACTTAGTAAAACTTTCCCTTTCTCACACCCACTTTCCAACATGCCATATCTGTTTCCACTTTAAAGTTGTGATTTCATCTATCTTCCAGAAAACCTTTGAACACATTGGTGTGGAAACGCGTTGAATTTTGCTGTTAATTGCCAGTAAATGGAAAGAGCAGTGACAGCTGCACTCAAACCAAATGTTTGTGGTTAAATTGTACTCTGAGCATTCTGTGCTTTAAAAAAAAACTGCTGTACAAGTGAAACATTCACTCTAAGTGAGAGTGCTTGTCAGAGTTACAATTTGTAAAAGCACAAATATTGTCCAATTCAGCCAACAGAATAACGTTGGAGCAGAGTGGGTGAAATGGGTTTCAAATGTAAGAGCCTATAATCGCTCTGAATGTTGGCCTTGGACAACTGAAGCTTGATGGAAGAAGTGATGTTTGCTTCAGAAATCTCGACATTTCTAATGTGTGTGATGTGATTTGAGGCACATGGAGGAAAAAATATATATTTTCTAGCAGAATATAAAGTGGTCAGTTGGTAAAGATGCCTTTTAAAACCGAACTAGCCTACTGCACATTGTCAGTGCGTCAGCGTTGCAACAGAAAGCATCCAGTCCACAGAACTGACCCGTGAAATACACGAGCATATGATTTAATCCATGTGATTGCTAGATCATATCAAATAGCCTACTGGTATTCTGAATAACCAATAGACTACTGCATTACTGAAATATACAATAGCTGTAGTCCTACTAGTTGTCAGAGTTAGAATAGCTGCCTACCCTGTTGATGGAAATGGTAAGATTGAATAAAACCAAAAAAAAAAAAAAAAATGAAATGAAAGATGTGAAAATGTTCCGTGGAGCTGAGGGAAACTGCAGAACGGGTGATAATTCTTGATGGATTTGTCACTAAAAAAAATCCTGTGTACACAAATAGAATTATTTTATTAATCATTGATATATAAATATGAATCAGTGCTGCTCTAAGTGTTCCACCCAGTGACAACCTGGTGGTGCAGTATTCTGTAAGTAACAAGCCCTTCAATTTTATTTGTCTACTTTACTTCTGAGCTGAAAACTGTTAATCAGAAGTATGTATTTGTTGGATGAGAAGAGTATCAGAGACATGTGGTGGTCAGGTTTGAATAGAACACAGTGTGAAATGGTTAAGCAACTCTCAGCTAGAGGTGGACATCTTGAGCCAGAACTGGACATATGTGAGTAGTTAAATTGTTTCTGGCAGCTCTTTGAGTGCAGTGTCTGAAAACAAAACAGCAGAGCAGCGAATGAAAGACTTCATAAAAACATGCTGAGTAAGTCCAAGAAGCACTGGGTTGTAAAAGATGTGAAATGAAAAGGGGATTGAATGGCTGAAGTGCAAACTGAGAAGTGAGAGATTCTTTTTTTAAATTATTTACCCTGGAATTTGACTGCTTCTACAGGGATTATCTGCTTTAATAACATCAGCAAAGCAGGGAGGTGATGGTGACGCTTTCTCTACATAATACCCCCTTTTTCTCCTCTCCCGTTCGTCTCTCTTGAGTCCTGCTCCAAAAGGCTACACCCAGTGAGTCTGTCTTATCCTCCACTCTCAACCATCATTCCTCTAACATTCAGCACATTTTCACCCCAAATCCAACCTCTGCATCTATAAACCCTTCAAACGCAGTCATCACGGTTTTCAGTCATTCTCAGTCACTGGTGATGGTTTATTCAGTAGTGAAGTTGCAGGACTTTCTATTCAGTGCTGCCAGAGTGAAATATTGCACAGCTAGCTGTTTATCAGGCCACTGAGCCATCTCCTGCTGACAAAGATGGTGAGAATCACCAACCCAACCTCCATGAGAAAACTCAGCAGTCAAGAATTAAGGCTAACAGGGGAGGCAACTTGTTATTCCCACTCTCCCATTTCACCAATAATCCCTACCATAGCATTCCCATTTCACAGCACACTATTTTCTCTTTATTGACCTGGGAAAGTTTGCAGGGGCGTTACGCAAAGATTCAGTAGTCTCCACAAAGGAGCAAGCTATGTAAAAGCTGGAACAAAGTCCCATAATGTGCAGTGGGGGTCGTCATTGTGTGTTTTACTCTTCTCAGCAGCAACATATAGGTCCAATATTTAAATCGGGGTAAAATGGAATAGTACCACATCTATTTGGTTATCTATCACATTATGGGGAATCATCTCACACATGAAGACATGCTTTTCCCTACAAAGTTATCTTTTTATTTTAAAGCTAAAGGTTGATTTTGACATTTTGGATGATACCTCAGAATCCTTTATTTCATACAACATGGCTAAATGCTGCTGAATAGAATGACAAATGTTAGCAGCTTGTCTATGACACAACACAAACACAATGTCTTGCATAACAGTCAAATGCACATACTTTTTTGCTGCATTATGCAAAGGACACACTCATTAAAGTGCTTGTGCTAAATGTGCCCCAACCAGCCGCAACAGTGAATGACACTGATTACCTTGTTACACTGCAATGCTCTGCTTGGAAACTTGGCATTCATGTGGATGATACTTTGACTTGTACCACCTATATTGTTGCAGACCACGTACCCAGTGATGCATCCTGTCACACCACAAAAACTGTCTGCTACAGCGAAAGGAACATGACAAAAACCCAAAGATGCTGACTTGCTCAAGTTGCACCAGAACAAACCTAATCCATGGAGGCTCCACAAACCACAGGACCCAAAGGATCTGCTGCTAGACACCACAGAAAATTCTGAGATGTGCCATGTCCATCTCCAGGCAGGTGGTTTTAATGTTGTGGCTGGTAGGTGTAAATGGCACTAGTGTAGGCCTCCAGGGAATGAATGTAAGACGGAACAACAAGTATAGCAGTACATCCCTTATAATAACACTTGAACTCATATTTGTTTGTATTAAATATTGTTTGGGTTGGTACAGTGTCGCCTCACAGCTCGAATTCACCATCCTCCTTAGTTTGCATCCCAGCCTGGGATCTTTCTGCATGGAGTTTGCATGTTCTCCCTGTGCATTATGGGTTCTCACCGGGTTCTCCAGCTTCCTCCCACAGACCAAAGACTTGCTGACTTTAACTGATAATTCTAAATTGTCTGTCCAGGATGTCCCCTGACTTCACCCTCAGTCAGCTGGGATAGACTCCAGCCCCCCATGACCCTACAGAGGATAAAGTTGTGTGTAGACGATGGTTTGGATGAAAATGTTGTTTGGAATTCTACTATAGTTTGATACATTAGGGCTCAATGTCTCTTCAGAAAACAGATGAAAAACATGATAAACGATTCCTACAAAGTGCAATAACCCATCACAGAAATTTTCACAAATGATCATGCTTTATTTCACCCTAGAGTCATGACTGTTAAGCACACCACACCCCTGCATGATCACTCAGCTAACAAAACAGTTACTTTTCCATCTACATATTCACATCTTTCCTTTACAGTAATTTGAGTTGGAAATCAACCAGCAATCTTGCAGGATTTCGGGTATGGAACTTTGAATACACTGCTAAAAGCCATCATGGCCTTTTTCTTCCTTGCAGACCTTTCTCATGAAATGCTATATTTCTATGTCTTCTTTTAGTCTTTTCTGGAATAAAGCACCAAGTCAAAGTTGTGCTCCTGATCGTGTGCGGTTTGTTTTCCAATTTACTCCCATCTGATGAGGTCATCACTGTGCGTCAGGTTGGCGGTGCGCTGGGTGCCGTCCCGCAGCTGTGCAGCATCAGGCTGGAAATCCCCTCATGGTGAGCGCTGGGCCTCTGAGTGTGTACGTATGAACATGAGCGTTCAGCATGTGGGGAGGTGTGTGTGCGTGAGGCTGGTCATGCCTGTTGAGCTTGGCCGCCGGTGTGTGTATTTAGGTGCTTGCTTTTGTGGATGAGGCATTTGTGAGTGTTATATTTTGTGTGTTTGTGCAAGTGAGTGTGTGTGTGTGGCTATGTTTGTGTGTGTAGGTGGATGGTTTGAATTCTGGATTCTTTCAGCACATGTGGCCTCGGCATGTGGTTGTGTGTGGCCCGCTGAGAGGAGGCGTGTGGCATGAAATGTGTGTATTAAATGGAGAGAGAGACGGACCAAAAGAACACAAAGCCAGTTTGTGGTAACTTTCATAACTGTGTTATCTTTTTCTACCTCCCTGTGTGTGCGTGTGTGTGAGAGAGAAAGGCAGAGAGGGGAGTGGACAGAGAGAAAATGAGGACAGGGCCTGTTTGTATAATAAACTTTCTTTTTGTCCTGCCCTCCATCAATCTTCTCATTTTTTAAAGTTTCACCCTGGCGCCCCCGTACACGTTCATATACTGGCTCAATATTTACTCTTGGATCGACAGAGGCCTCTCTTTTCTCTCTCATCTCCTAATCCACATCACTGCATCAATCCCCCTCTTTCTCCCTGCATCCCTCTATTCCTTCACTTTTGCCCTGGTTTTCTGTTCTCCCTCTAAACTCCCCTGGAAAGTTGTCCCACTCCCCTCAAGCTCTGACGCCCACTCTTTCCCCACTGCTTGTTCACACAGAAACTCCACACACGTTCTCTCTCTCTCACACACATACATAATGAGCACCATTTGCGTCTAGTTAGTGTCTTGTTTTTGGCTTCTCTGCTGCTCTTCTCAACCACATCTCTCTGTGTGATTCAGACCAGCGGATGAATGGTGAAGAGTGAAAAAATGAGACTGAACTAACGGTTCCTACAGGATGTTGTCTTTCAAATTCAAATCGGTCTTTTAAAGTAGCAATCCACAATAGTCGAGTTTTTTGTCATTTCATGTCCATTTTTTTGTGCCAAACTCTTGTTTCACACCACGCTTCCCATTAGCCAGCCACTTGTCAATCAAACGGTGTGGGTGGTAATGAGAAATCTTGTTCTTTGGTTTGAGTGTCCATTAGAGGAGCCTTGTCTGAAAAAAGCCATCATGGCTTTAGTTGCTCATGCTAATTCCAAAATGCATATGCAACATGTCCAAAACTTACACTGAATCTGGGTTCGAGCTTCTTTATTCCATGTATTCCCAGTCTTTCACCAGAATCAAAAGGTCTTGGCTAAGCCATATATGCTGTTTTTAGGCTCTTTGAAGGTGACATTATTCTGATGTGCTGGTGGTCCATCAGACACATCCTGAAAAACATAGCGGATGCAAATGTTTTCAGCACACCACAAATGCATGTATTGGGATGTACTGTGGTCAGTATTAATATTCTAAGATTTTAAACCATGTTGTGTTGTCAAAATATACAGAGTGTGTATGAGTATTTTATTATGCCGTATTTTTTCACATTTTAATTTGTGCTGAATTTAGGATTGTACTTATTTATACGTACTTGTAATACTTATTTGTTATATACACTACCGGTCAGAAGTTTGGACACACCTTCTCATTCAATGCTTTTCATTTATTTGTATTGTTTTCTACATCGTAGATTAACACTGACTATTAACACTTTTTTGTTTGCAACATAATTCCATATGTATTCTTAAATAGGTTTGACGTCTTCAGTATTAATCTACAATGTGTAAATAATTAAAAACCATTGAAGAGAAGGTGTGTCCAAACTTTTTACTGGAAGTGTATTTTCAAATTTAAAGTGTCTTTTTACATTTTACTTCCTACAAGATTTTGGGTGATGCATACAGGAACTGTAATGTCATGAACTCAGTGAAGGACTGAGGGGCTGAATTCAAAAAGACATTCAAAGTATTCAAAGTAGCAGTGGCATTGCTAGTCAGACTTTTAACCCATCTGAACTCTAAAACCCGCTGGTGGATTTGAAATACATGTTATCTTTTAAAAATCACCAAAGTACACTTTATCTGAGCTGGAAAGTGTAAAAACATAATTGTTGGATTTTTGGAGAAATCATAAAAACTGACCAAATCTAAGCTTGCAACCGTGATATTTCATCAAACTCACTTTATTCTAGATGTATCTTTTAAAGTTTGCCAAAAACCAGCCACCACACGCTATAAAAACATATCTATAGTATGTAGAGTCACCATTTTTTTCCAGTTTTCGTTACACCTGTGGGCACTTGGAACAATATTGTTCACGTTGATTCAATTCTTTTTCAATTTTTGTAAAATAAAGAAGCAAAGAAACTCAGTGTGTTGTTTATGCAATTCTAACTGTCATAAACCACAGAGGACAATTTAAACCATGGCTGTGCTGTTTCCACAGAGGTGGACCACTTCATGCTTGACTGTACTAAGCATTTACCCTCTGAACGCTTAGTATAGTCAAGTCTGTCAAGTTTCAGAACTACTGAATGCTACATGAAATTCAATAACACATTTCCTTAGTGCTTTGTAGTTCAGTTCAATTCAATTTTATTTATATAGCACATCATAACATGTCCTCTCAAGGGATTGTACAACAGGAAATACATTGCTAACCCTCCCATAATGTACAGAGAAACCCAATAATTCCCCCATGAGCAACCTTTTCAGCAAACTTTCAAGACAAGCAGACTCAGAGTGGCTGCATTTTTCAAACTTCATTTTATAATGTAGTCAATTCAATCTGAAACACATTTTGCTCCCAGTCCACAGAGGCTGTTACACAACTGTATTCACAGCTGGAGTGCTGTACTACTGACCATGACTACTTAATCAGTTAAAGCAGTGGAATAATCCTTTAATCTCCACCTGGATGGGCCTTCAGATATCAGTAAAGCTGGATATCTGATACTTAAGAAAAAATGTAAATCTGATGAATATACGGTGAGATCTGAAGATAGTGTCTGTGTTTTTTTTTCTTACATGATTTTAGAGCACGTTTGTAGACTTTCACTATACAGACCAGCTCATTGAAAAGAATCACAAAGTTTCCAGGGGTGTGGCATCATGTTGATCCAATTTCTTACTGAGTTATGACTCGACACAACACTCGACACGATTTTTTGAAGCTAAAAGCTTAAACATTTGATTTATTCCAATTCAAGGGAAAGCCAGCCACATTTCTCTGCCTTTGAACAGCAAGGCTTGTTTTGGGTTCAGACCTATAGAAGATAGTGATCTATATGCAGACCATGTACGTCACCCATTCATTTCCTATTTCAGTCTCCCTTTAATTGGAAACAGCGCTCCACACCCGCTTTCATTTCTCCCTCTTTTCTCTCCTCATTATTTTCATTTCTCTCTCACTTCTCACCTCTGCACCCGTCAGCAACGTTTCCTGCTGAAAGCCTTGCACTCAAGCATCATGATTTAATTTTTTTTTTTTTGCAAACTCCTGCGCTGTCCTTGCAGAAGTAATCTGTCTTCTCTCACATGCCCTGCACTGGTCGACAAACCTCTGGGTCAACAAGTGATGCCTGATATGTTGCTTCAGGACTCTTCAGTGTGGTGATGTGTTGCTGTCAAAGCAGCAGCAGAAGCCTGTTTAGGATAGATTCCTTGCTCAATAAACCACCGTGGAGCCAGTACTTGACCCATAAAATGCTATAGTTACCCTCCACAGTGCAGATTTGGCTTGTTTAGAAGCTCATTCCAGGAAATTAAACTACGTAAGAGGAAAACTGAGTGATGGACTTCAGCAAGGCCATGGCTGAGCAGCTATGGAGAGCTTTCTTCCTGAAGCTCCTCTTGACACCCTACGGAATATTCCCCTTTCCCCTTCTCATATTGTAAAACATTGTTGATTGCAAGAGAAAATTAATTAGTTATACAACTAACAAAAGCACAGTGCAAAAAACCTTACTTTTACAACCATGGAACTGAAATTTACATAGATGTATATTGCAAATATATAAGACAACAACTAGCATTAAATATGTGTGAGTCTTGCTACTATGAGGAAACTTGGCATCGTCTCAAACTCACACATAAAACCAGTCTTTAGCACTCTGTCACAGCCACAGCTTAAGGCTGTGGACTGTGGTAGTGCTTCCTGTTCTCTCTCTCCTAGGTGTGTTCATGGTGAAGCTAGCAGCAGGTGTGCTGCATCGTAATCAGCAGATGAGCTGCAGGTGGAGCTGAGTGACTGGTCTCTGAACGTCTCTATAAAAGCAGATGGCACCCATCATTTGAAAGTGGACTGTCGTCTAATCTCCAGTTAGTGCTGGGAGTACAACTGTCTTTGCCACCAGCCTAGAATTGCCAGTAATTCTGTTTTCTGTGTTTAGAAAGCTGATTCCTGCCTGCTGAGTTGCCTTGGTTCCTTCGTCTGCTGGTTTTCCGCCCAACCACGGATTCTGCCTTCTTCTCCGGAGGATCTCCACCTGACGCCAGCTTAACCTGGGAACATCAACGTACACCTGGAAAGAGGACTTTCTCTGGAAACATCTGCCACGACCGGGTTCTACTGACACCAACTTACCAAGCACATGGTGAACACCAGGAGGGAGAGTTCTGGATGAAGCCAAACCAAAAGGACTGTTCTCAGCTCATCAGCTAAGTCTCCAAGCCCTAGTATCACCAGACTCTTTGTATTGTTAATACGTCAAATTAAATAATCAGCGTTCCGTATTTAACTTAATGTATTTTATGCTCTGCATAGGATAGCTTTAGTCTGGGGTTTCAGTTCATAATTACTGGTAGTCTAGGCTGGGTTAGTTTGGTATTTTCAGTTGTTTCTTGGTGTTTCCATACGTGGGTTAACCTTAGTTTCAGTCTCCATGTTCATGTAGTTATTCCTCCGTACCTCTAGATGGGTTTTGTTTTTGAGTTCTAGTAGTAGTTTAGTTCTTCTTTGTCTAAGATTCTAGTTCCGGTTCCTGTATAGAGTTTCTTGTTGTGAATAAAAGCATTTTTAAAACGTTCACGCTGGAGTTATTTCATTTCCTGCTCCTGAGCCTTTTGAACCTGCCGTAACGCTCTTTCACTCATGCAACGTTGTTAAAATTAGGCACATCCTGTCACTAATGCTGAAGAACTAGTCCAAAGAAAGAGCTATTCTCCGCTCCACTGTTGGATTTTCTTATTACCAGGATATCCCAACAACTCCACGAAAAGCCTCCACTGAAAGTACTGACAGCGACCAGCAAAAGAGATCCTCTGTATTACCTTCTCTTTATTGGCTCCCTGTAGGAATATAAATTTCTTCTCCTCACCTATAAAACTCTTACCAACTAAGCTCTATTTTACCTTAGAGACTTGAGAATAACTTTTTATCTCAATAGAACAATTCATTCTCTGTTCCTCGAGTTTCCAAAAGCAGAAGGAGTGTTAAGTCCTTCAGCGATCAGACTATTCTGCTGTAGAACCTGCATCCAGTTTGGGAGACTAGGTTTACAAAAAAAAAACAAACAAAAAAACAGTAAATCAAGCTTATTTAACCTTTCTGCATTTATCTCTGGGTCATGAGCTAGAATTCTACAATTTCATTTAGCAGATGCTTTTATCCAAAGCAACATACAGCTGAGAGTAGATACAACAAAAGCAAGGATCTAGTCAGGAGAAAACAGCCTGGATAAGAGCCAGAAAACCAGTTCAAGTGTGATAATAACAGAGCTGCACATTCCAGCTCTGTGGTTTATTAACTATGTAAAGTGAACTTGGATGACACACTGCTTTGATTTGTCACTGTATAGATGAAACTGACTTGAACTGAAAGTGAAATAGCCCAGAGATGCGAGTTTAATAGACACTAAAATAAGCACATACTGTATATGCTGGAAACAAATGTTTTTGGAAATGTGGATTTTAAATGTTGGTTTATGGTGCGATACCATGATGGAGGCTTCTGACGGCTCCCAAATAGATTCTACAACCATCTTCAGCAAGAACAAGGTGACCCCTACAGAGCCCTGATCATCATTTAGTCAGCCTGGGATTACTTGAAGAAACAGGAAACTCTAAGACGCTACAGGAAACTCTTCAAGGTGCTTTGGAAAAGTTAGTAAGCTGAAAAACTGTGTATGCTATTTAAAGTTGAAATGTGTTCACACCAAATATGAACTTAATTTTTTTTTGCATGTAACTTCAGCATTTATGGCATTATTTGCAAAAGTATCCTCACCTTACTTTTATTGCCATAACCTTTTGCACAGTGCTGCATGTTCACTCCTACACTTTCATGAAAAAGTTCTTCCATAATTCACATGGTAACACAGATACCTAACCCCTCCCCATCGCAATCTAAATGTGGAGTTCAGGCTGATTGAATGGGTTTCAGTTGTGTTTGAATTGGTTTATTTACTTTCTCTTATTTTATTTATCCGTTTATTTTTGTTTTCAGGGCAGGGGTAACTTCCCACGATCCGGCTGGGATGGAACCAGCAGGGCTGAGATCAGCATCTGTCAGAGGGGTGGAGAGAGGAGGACACGTGTCGCTAATGGTCGTCTCCTTTCACCCCGGGTACACACACACACATGCACACAAACAAGCACACACACACACACACTTGTAAATCCCCATGACATTGACAGTAAGCCAGGGAATTCACACATTCATCTCTGAGCCATGTTTCTAACTGGCTCCAGCTCATCATCATTCACATTATGGCTGATAACATTTCAACTGGGATTGAAAACAGCGTGGCTCCACACTATTTTAAAAAATCTTGTTTTTTTTTACTGTAAAATTCTGGTTGCCAGAACACTGCCGTAAAATTCCGGTAAAACATTTTCGTCATTTACGGTAAAGAACTGTATTGACACTGTTGTATTTACGATTTTTTTTTAAAAAGTGCTTTATTACATTACAGTTTGTGTTTTAATATTAAATATATGTATTCTTAGCTATGACACGGTCCATTATTAACACAAAAGTACATCAATTTAACAAGTAAAAACTAATATTTGCATGAAATAAATCAGCACAATAGGTACATCTGTGAAAAACTGTATTCTTTTGAGAAATAAATGCAAAACTTACAGTATCGATTTCCAATTTTCCATTAAATAACTGTGCAAGAGTAGAGAAATATGTTTTTGGAGGAGGCTTTTTTTTTTTAAATGCAGTTTTCTCCTGATTACCTTATTTACAGTGATTCAGTGTTATATAAACAGTATGAAACTATTTTAGAGTTTACAGATTTTTACTGTCATGGTTTGACAGTTTTCCATCATAAAATTAGAGTTTCTGAAAATCTTCACCCTGAAATGACTGAAAACTATAATGAGCCAATGCAGCATAGTTCCATTCAGTTGTGTATAGCTTGAATGACAATAAACACTATGTCAATCTATGAAGGCAGTTTTCCATCAGGTCCATTTTTAGTGACCTGCAACTACATCTACGTGAGAACAAAAGGCTAAAACAGGAAAAGATATATTTTTAGATATAGCTGCGTATGTGTGGACAAGGCATAAGATTGTTCTTGTGACTTTATGACTATAACATGGTCCTGGAAAATCAGAATTGCAAACACGGTTTACCACCATTGCCTAATTTCAGGTTTTAAATTGTAAATGCAGTCCCGCTCTATAGTGAAGCCTGACCAGAGTTTATTTGTCTTGCAGCAGACCTCAGGGTGACATGCAGCCTCCTACTGTTGTGCTACAGCCCATAGAGGAAACACTTGGATATTTACTGAGGCAGACAGGTTAAGTGCTTTTCTCTATCCGGTAGCTAAAGTAGGACTGGCTCTGAGGGCCAAGATGCAAACCACTGGAAACTGACTAACTTTCCCCTCTACTTTGGGGAAAACCTGTGGTTAGCTGAGGTATAGGAAAGGAGCCAGTTCGCTATTTTGTAGTGAGGTTAAAGTTCAGATTGAACTCTAAGATCTGATTTATTCCTGCCAACAGGTGGAGTTGACATTTTCTTCTGTCACACAGTGAACTGAAACCTTTCAAACACATGTTGGGCAGCGGCACATGGAAAGACTTTATGTTATACTCCACTAGCTGTATTATGCAAGTGTGAAATTAAAAATAAGTCACCCAAATTAGCTATTTGTAATACATATATTGTAACTAAAACACTGTCATCAGTTTCTAAAAGAATATCTACCATGCCTTTGGCCAAGACTGATACATCTATTAGTACTGTTTATAGATCTATGAGGGAAAAACAGTGACAAAGGGGGGAAATATTGGGTGGAGAGGATTGTGGGTAGAAGAGGCATCCAAGTCCAGAGTGGGGATTTATCATAAACCGAGACAGCAGTCAGGAGGAGGATGAGGGAAAGTCCCGAAAGGTGGAGATGAAGAGAGACGAGCAGGCAGGAAGGAGTGAGTCAAGTTCTGGCCTTGTTATTGTTGGAAAAGGAGAAAGAAGGAGATTTGGAGCAAAATGTGTTTCAGATTGTGTATAAATGTGGTGGTACATTATGAATATCTGGTCTCTTTGACTGCCTACTTATCTGATATTTACTTTCCCAGACATCTGGTGTTACAAGTAATACTGAAAATTCAATATCAACAATGTGACACAAAACTCCAGAAGAAAGAGAAAATCACAGGACTAATCGCTGGTTAAAGAATTTTAGCAAACAGGAAACAGAGTTAGATGAGAAGTTTGATAATGGTCCTGTAACTTTACAGTAGAAATAAAGCAACAGAGTGAGATTCTACAGGTTTAATCAAACATGTGGTGTTGATTTTTCCACATTTTATTTTACCATTGTATGTATAGCAAAAGCAGGACCTCCACACAAAAATCTTCAAAATCTTTTCCTTTTATTTTATCAGTATTTTTGAAATGAACAAAATTACCAATAAAATTGTCAAAATGGGCTATAAATGTACATGTTTAACTTTATATATATATATATATATATATATATATATATATATATATATATATATATATATATATATATATATATATAGATATATATATATATAGATATATATATATAAAAGCTGTGCTTTCAAACCATAATATTACCAAAATGGGCTGTGAATGTACATCTAATGTTCAAAAACAACCAAGAAACTCAACAAAAACCCAAACAATTTCTTTTTTTGACATAAAATAAAAATGAAGGGACATCATAACTTATACAAATGTATAGTAATTTCACAAATATTTCATTTCTTATTTAGTAGATGAAACAGTTAAATCCAATTTATTATATAGTTTTAAAATTAAATAGAATTAATGACAATCAACAGAAAGGAGGCACTGGTTCTGTATTATTACAGATTTGTTTGTTAAATGAGAGATACTTTACGTAATTGCATGTGTTTTTAGAGCAAAACTGTTGAATGAATGTAATTTATCAGTGTACGATACCTTTTTTTGGATAATATATTCTAACTAATTTTTGAATCATTTTTACACATGTAAAAAATCTTCATTAAATAATTGACAAGAGATGTACATTTTTATTATTATTATACAATATTTTTATACTGTGAAAGCTGAGGGAATAACGTTTGTCAACATTTTTCTTTTGGACATTGTTTTCCGAGTAACATTTGACCTAAATCACTTCACCACTGTTCTGATTTGTAACGTGTTTTCTTACTTTCTCAAGTAATAGGTTTGTGCCCTATTATTTAAACCTATTTATGACAAACACTCTTACAAACAAGTTTTTTGTATCAGGAAAGTTAGTGGCTGGATTCATTGTGTGTGTGTGTGTGTGTGTGTGTGTGTGTGTGTGTGTGTGTGTGTGTGTGTGTGTGTGTGTGTGTGTGTGTGTGTGTGTGTGTGTGTGTGTGTGGGTGTGTATGTGGGTGTGGGTGTGTGTGGGTGTGGGTGTGTGTGTGGGTGTGGGTGTGTGGGTGAAAGGGGAGAGGGATCAAGCCAGGGAACAACATTGAGCAATCAAGCCCACTGAGGTAAGATCCAGGCTGTATTTCTCCCTAAGCTGCTAAAAATACCTGTTCGTATGAGAGCGGCGGTCTGTCTGAGGCGGGTGGTCTGTGCTGCTGATACGACGGCGGTGCCAGAGCTGCTTTCTCACCAGTGTTGTCTTTCAAATGTTGGCAGAGTGCCCTGAAGTAGACCACCAGCCTCATATTGCTGAATCACGGTGGAGCTGTGTCTGCTCTGTGTCTGTGGAGGACATGAAGAAAGAGTGACTTGTTACTAATTGATAGAGTATATATCAGTGTGTTGGATTAACAGAGGATGAGAGTTTGGGAAATTGGATAGTTGGTTGTGTCACTTTGCACTGATGAGAAAATATTATAGATAAGCAGCATTTTCAACACACAAATTGGCAACAGACAGTGTCAGCTTGAAATGATGATCAAAGATATTTCATCAGACTTATCAGGACATTGTAACTGTTTTAACAAACGCATGAAAAATACACAAGTTACTAATATTGAAGAATGAAGAATTACCAATATCCAAGATCTTTGAAGGATTCATCACCACCTATTTTGCATTCAAAAAGCTTTGTTATCTCTAATACAAATCACTTCTGTACACAAACAGGAAGGTCCGTGTATATTTTGGCAATTGGATTTTCCGTTCTGAAACGGGTATTGAAAAACAAAAAACAATTGGTAATTTGATTTTCGTTTTAAAATACAAAAAGTAAAATTGAAATACAAGGCGTTTTTCCTTTTCATGATCAAAAAAAGATATATGAAATTTTAAAAATGCTTTGAATTTCAGTTTATATTTAGAATAACAAAAAAGTAAAATCAATAAGACAGAAAGGAAAAAAGGTCAGTTTTTTCATTTTCTGAGACCGGAAGTGGTCATCAGCAAGTGTGGAGCCAAACAGAGTACGGTGCATTGACTGTATATAATTTTTTTTCGTTAGTTTTCATGGTCAAAATGAGAGATCAGGTGGCCGATCATAAAATAAATCAATATTGATTTTTTTTTATAGAGCGTTAAAGTTTTGTGAAGCCAGGGGGCGGGGCTACTTTATTGACAGGCTGGTCTGGAATGATTGACAGGTCCTATGGAGGAGGCAGCAGAGACTCTGCTCTCCTCCTTTGGATAAATTCTGATATAATAACTGTTGGTTTATTTATCGGTGGAGCAGCAGAACCTTCTCCACAGACAGTTTTCCTGCCCGTTGGCTTGTTTTAACCAGTTTTCTGCCTTCAGCTGATTCTACCAGCAGACACTGAAAGGACTCTGATAGTTCGATAAGTTAATGTTTATTTTCATATCGGTGCCGCTTTTAATGCACTTTATATGCAGCTTTAGTGTCAGATATAATGTGTGCCATGCAGTCCAGATGTTGGTGGAGTTTATTTCAGTGTGTGTTGACCAGAGAAGAGAGTTAGCATGCAGTCAATATTAGCTTTAATGTGAATCAGCGATGCTAACCGAGCTAGCTGACTAGTCCCTATTAGCAGCTAGATGCAGCATCAAGCTAACGATGTTTGTGCTGTTTCCTGTTAGCAGCTGAAGTGTGTTGTGTTCCTGTAATGTGGTTCATTAAGTTCATAAAACTGTGGCTGGTTGACATTAATGTAACGTTCAGGAAACTTAAATGTGATTAAAACAGTAACGTTAATGTTCTAGTTGTCAGTAATCAGCTTTAATTTGACACTAAAACAGACTGATAGTTTTAATGACATCAGTTTCATGAATTTGTTGAAAATTGTCTCATTTGTTGTTGTGATGTGGCTGCTGATTCATTAAAACCAGATGATCCATGTTGAAGACACGTTTAGTTCTAGTATCAGAAGTACAGGAAGGAAAATGGAAGTTTAGTTCTGCTACGTCAAAGATTTCAGGAATAAAATAGCTAAATGAGTCTATGCCTCGAACTTTATTTTACAATAATGAAATAATCACAGATATAAATAGCAGAGAAAACCTGAGAGAATAATTTCCTGAAAATTCTGTGAAGGAAAAGCAGCTTTTTATCCTGAAAGATCAGAATCACCTCCAACATCTGCATCTGACAGAATCAAGTCTACCAGAAAGAAAAGAAAAAAAAAATGACTTTTTTCTGATTCTATCTGTTCCACTGCTCACAGGCTGCTGCTGCTCACATTCTTCACATTTATAGTCCACTATTAAAAGTTCAGCAGACAGTTTCCGTTTCACCCACAGTGTGCTTTAGGGCAGCCGGGTTGGACTTGATGTTTGAAATACTGACCGACAGCTCAGATTTAACTGTCTGTAGTTCTGTTTTGATGGATGTTAAACTTTCACTCAAAGCCGCCAGGAGCTGGGTCTTTAAAATAACTGCCATCTCGTTACAGAGTGAAAGTAGCAGTTCCTCCTGAAGGTCAGAGATCGCAGCATCTGAGGGCCTCTTCAAAAGAAGACGTAGTTGATGAAGGCGTTCTGGAGCAGGACCAGAAAGACCACGACCAAGCAGCCTTGAGATCTTAGGCAGCGTCTCCCTCAGGTGGGTGTCAAAGGTGTTCACAGTCAGGTCTGTGGTAATCCCATCAAAAAACAAAACAGAAAAACGTCTAGATTATAAATCAACATGTAACCAAAGCACTCTGTGTATAACGCCATAGTATAGGATGTAGTTCAAAAAATGTCAAAGTATAGTATACTTTTCAAGAATAACATAGTATGGCCTGTAGTTCATAGTACAGCATGTCGGCAAAAAAAACCCCCATAGATTATTATGTGGTTCAAAAAGCTCAAAATGATAGAATGTTGACTAAAATTGTCATGTGTGATATGTTTTAAAAAATGTCATAGTGCAGTATATTGTCAAAATAGTATGTTATTCAAGAAAACATCAGAGTATAATATGTCGTCTAAAAAATGCCATAGAATAATAATTTCATTGCACAAGTAAAAGTGTAGTAACTTTTAAAACTGTTCAAATTCTTATAGTATGTTGCAAAAAAACAACAAAAAAAGCTAAAACAAAAAAAAACTTCATAGTAATATGTCAATTAAAAAAGCCTATAGTATAGCATGTCGTCCAACAAACGTCGTAGTATAGCATGTTGCTCTAAAAACGTCATAGTTTAGCCTTTAGTCCACAAAGCGTTGTTTTGTCCCGGCTGTCTGAAGTAGGTGAGGAGCAACACAAAAACAGTCCAAACGCTGGTTTCCAGAGGGTTAGATGAGTATTTATTTGAAAGAGTAAGTTTACAACAGCACAACATGTGAGGGGGTTAAAAGCAAATGGGTGTTGGTAAAATAAAAATAAATAAACAGAACTAAAAGTGAACTTCATGTTGACATTGGTGGACATTCCAATCAGGAACAAAGTAAAAGATAATCAATACGAAAAAAAACCACTTCCTGTTCACCTCTTACAACCCAAAAACACGCTGCAGTAGCATCTTAAACTAAAACTACCAATGGGTTTCCTGTTTTCCTTTGTGAACAATTCAAAGGTCCCTCTCTATCTCCCCACACATCCACCAACCACTGGAACACATCTCCAAAGTTCTGCTGGACCAGCTCAGCTTCCCCTCAGAAGAAGTGCCGCCACCTGCCAGATGAAGGAGCCTTTTGAGAGGCAACTGGCATCGTGATTGGACTGTACTGTGGTCTGTTCCAATCCAGCTTCAGCTCCAGAGACGGAAGGCGGGACGAGTCAACGGAGGCCGGGTGGACGAAGGCATGAAGCTGAGTACAATCCAGAAAACAACAGAGGAGGAGTGCAGCAGCCCAGGGCCAGAACAACCAGAGTAGCATGGTATGTCTCTTAGAAAACATCATAGTATAGCCTTTGGTATGAAAAAACGCCATCATATACATCGTATATTGTACAAATAACAACTCAAAGGAAAGAGACATACATTGTAGAATTGTAGTAATTGTGGGCTGACTGATTTACTGATTATCAGTATTTTATTTTTTACTGATTTACGGTAATAAATACATTTAAAATGACGCTACTTTGGCTCTGTACCTTTATCTACCTGTGGTCGCTCTGCCTTCTGGAGTGATTTGATGGGTTGTACGTCACGAATAAAACTCCTTTCAGTTAACATCTAAACAAAACAAAAACGTATCAACAAAGTTTCTGTTACAGTTTGTGTTCTTGTAAGTTTAACTCCAAGATTTTAAATACTTTCATTTACTGCAAATGAATATCTACTCCAAGTGTCTCACTAATAATCATTATCAGCCTTAAAAACCCACAGAACACCCCTCTATACTCGACCACACTTAGTACAGTCCGGTTCCCCCTTCTATAAATCTGCTTGGAATCTTCCACTTCCTGTTTGTCAAAGTGGCCTTCTACCTGGACAGGTTTTGTTGGAGCTCATGCAACAAACATTTTGGGTAACTGCATTTTAATATGGATGGATGATACTGAATTAGAGTCTGTTTTAATGAGACTGAGTTAAGATGTGTAGCTCTGTCATTAAATAGGAAATTATTTCTCAGAATTCACAGAGGAAAGTCTGAAATGTTTGCTAGGTTTAGCGTCCCACATGTTCTTTGGCTCAGCTAAAGCTAACTCTCTGCAACTTCTGGATCTCTTGAGTTGCTTGTTGTTAAAATATCTTGCTAGAGGTGCTGAAGCTCAGAAAGTCTGAGATGTTTGTTCAGAATAAGCTCATTCTCAAGTCTTATCTGAACTGTCCTCTTTTGTTTGAACTTTCCCTAAACTTAGGAGTTAATGACAGAGCAGCACATCCAGACTCAGTCTCATTTATGTAGATTAAACTTCAGTGTCATTCATTGATGTTAAAGTGCAGTTTTTCAAATGTTTGTTGCACATGCTCCCAACCAAACCAGTCCAGGTGGAAGATGATGTGAAGAGAAAGCTCCAGAGGATGAATATCACACGTTTACGTTGGAAATAAATGTCCTTTAATTAGACATTGTCATGCAAAAGTTGGATTTCCCTTTAATGATGTTCAAATCTTTGAATGTTTTTATGATGTTGGTTTCTAAATGTTTTCTGACACTCGGCCCCAAAGATTAAAACCTTTTCCGGCTCACAAGCTGCAACAATTCACACATTATCAACTATCTTTCTGACTAAACTAAGATAAAAAGAGAAAAACTGCCTAATTCCTGCATCATGAATGTAAATCTTTTTGGTTTTTATGACAGTAAACTGAATATATTTGCGTTTGATGTTTTATAAACCAAAACAAGAGATGAATTACTGGAGAAAACAACAGATTAATGGACAAAGAAAATGTGTTTTCCAACATATATGGCTGATTTACTCCATTACAAGATACATACAATTTAAATTCAGTTTTATTTATAGAACGCCAATTACAGGTCAAATTGTCTCAAGACGCTTTATTTTGATATTTTTTGTCATATTTAAAATATGACAAAGTAAGAAATTTAAACCTCTTGACTAATCCAATTTATTATTTGATTTTTAAGAGACTAATGGACAATTAAAATTTCTCCACTAAAACTAATAAACATGAGGTCAAATAGAAGGAAGAGTTTTAAATACTGCAGTCCCACGACGACAAGAATAAAGTTTGTCAACAAAAAGTAAATCTGCTGCTGGATTCCATTAAAGTCCTAACAAATGATAATAAAGTGTGATACTAAAGATTTGTAGTGCTAAAAATCTCCAAGTACAGATATCAAGTTGAACATCTGGATGGAGGTTGCTAAAAGTTGACCTCCCTTCATTTCTCTGGAACCGACTCCATGGATTTTATGGATGGTGGTTAAAGACCTGCTCTTCTAGTGGTCTTCCTTCTAGTCGCTGTAAAAAGTCAGTCCATCCTGGCCGACTTCAACACCTCTTCATGACAGCTTGTTCTGCCTCGGACCTGGTGGAAACTCCAGAAACTGGGGAAAACCCGTGGAGACTCGAAGAACTCGTGGAAACTCGAGGAACTCGTGGGGCGGGGGAAGGTGTGGTGGGTGGTGGGGGGAGGCGGGGGAGTAGAGGGCGGAGGCCGCCACCCACCTCCCCACCTACTCTCCGCCCTGACTCCACCCAGACTCCGCCTTGGCTCCACCCATGTGGTGACCTCAGGAACTACGATGCCAAAGGGACGACGAAATTATATTTTTTTATCTGATCTGTAGCTCAGTGAGTTAAGGATTTGCCTGTGGAGCTGCAGGTCGCTGGTTCAAGACCAGACCATTCTTAAAGTTTTATCAAAATCCTGACAAAGACAAAGAAAGAAAATTGCCGGTGGTGGGTCTTGAACCTGCGACCTTCCGCTTGGTAGTCTGTCTTCTTATCCCCTGAGCTATTCGCTCAGATACTAATTCTTCTTTTTTTTGCGCATTTATCATCTATTTTTTGCCATTTTCGACTTTTTTTTTTTAACTCGGGTCTCGACTCGACCGTTTTTCTCAGGAGGCTGGACTTCCACCTTTGTGCTGGAGGGTTGAACCCTCAGTTCCAAGACTTTCCAAGCCTCCACACCTCCCGAGTCCTCATGACCTGAGCTATCACACAGTCTGAGGGCTGAAATTTTCTAAGTCCCACAGTAGATCTCTGTTAGATTGAACTTTCAGACAGTCCAAGGACTGATATCTTCTAAGTTCCTGAGTAGTTCGCTGTTAGTTTGAACCTTCAGACAGTCTGAGGGCTGAAGTTTTCTAAGTCCCACAGAAGTTCTCTGTTAGATTTAACTTTCAGACAGTCCAAGGACTGATATCTTCTAAGTTCTTGAGTAGTGCTCTGTTAGTTTGATTCTTTCAACAGTCCGAGGACTGAAATTTTAAAAGTTTCTCAGTACCTCTCTGTTAGTTTGAACTTTCTTGTTAACAGAAGCCTTAAAACCTGTGACCATGAGTCTTGATTTCACATTTAGACCATCCATCTGAGTTCTTCGCAGACCTTCACCTGTGGGTTTTTTAGAAATCCTCAACAAACTTTGATTCTCTTCACTGAACAGTAAAGTTTGTGGAGACCAGAAGGTAACATTAGTTTGATCCATGCCTTCAACTACTAGTAGACTTTATCTGGAAAGCAGTTTTCTGAAATGAATTCTTAGTAAATCTGTCCACAATGAAACCAAGAACATAGAAAGAGGAAATGTTTGAAGAAATAACTTGTTTTCATTTCAGACTAGAAAACGATTTAAGAACTTTATCTGTTTTTGCTCTTTTTGATCGTTTTATTGTCTCTTCTGTTTAATTTGATCTTCTAAAGTCTAACTGGTGTCTTTTCAAATGTTTTATCTTTAGTTTGATTCTTCTTAAATGTTTAGTTTTGCTCTTTTCTCATCTTTTATTTTCTGATGTCTGATTTGATTTTTGAAATGTTTTGTCTTTTTCAAATGTTTTATCAGCTTGTTTGAAAATTAAATATTTCGATTGAATCTTTAAGGTTTTTCTTTTTCAATGTTTTACCACTTTTTAATGTTTAATTTTGTTTTTCAATGCTTCATTGTATTTTCTGTTTAATTCCTATTTAAAGTTTTTTTGTCTTTAAGATTTAATTTTCTAATTAAACATTTAATTTTTTAATTAAATGTTTTGTCTTTTTAAATGTTTAATAATCTAATTAAATGTTTTGTATTTTTTTAAATGTTTAATATTCTTCTTGTTTAATTGTATTTTTTAAATGTTTAATTTTCTAAAAGATTGCATCTTTAATGTTTAAAATTTTTTTTGTTTAATTTCATAATTAGATGTTTTGTATCTTCTGTTTAATTATCTAATTCAATATTTTGTCTGTTTAATATCATTTAAATGTATTGAACATTTAATTTTCTTTTTAAAAGTTTTATTGTATTAAATGTTTTTTCCTTTGATTTAATTGCTTTTTTAATGTAGTTTTTTTTTTTATGTTTTTTTCCATCAAGATTTTTAGTCCAACCTTAAAAATGAAACAAACACCTAAATCACAGTGAAAATACTTCTGTTGTCACAATCATGAATTAGTCAGTTATTCAGTTTAGCAATTCAACTTTATTTGTTTAGCACCTTTCACACAGATGACAAAACTAAACATGCAAAGAGAAAAAAAACTATGCTAAAACTATAATTAAAACTGAAAGACAGATTTTTAAAAAAAAGATTCAACATGGGAATAAAATGTGTTGTGTCCAGGGGATGGAGGGAGTTTATTGAAGTCTTCTTGGGCTCACATGGGAAGTCATTTAAAATATAAACTTGATATTCAATCTAAGGAAACCGAAAACTGCAGAGCGACAGAAGAAGCAACAATATCTCCTGTTTTCTCCTTTAATGAGTCGACTCTTCTT